>NC_142246.1:28938073-29241036 GCF_052056855.1 Sturnus vulgaris
ATACAGCAGAAATGTTATTGAAGGAGATGATTTTCCACTATGTATATTGCCTATAGGGTTAGAAAATTTTCTTTGAAAGTGCCTAGGCTGAGAAGCTGTTATATTGTTTGCTTGTCAAACAGCTTGAAGAGCTAGACAATACCATTAGATATAGTATTGAAATGCTGAATGGATGGATGGATGGATTATCCTCACCTGCTGAGTGTTATTTGCAAAAGACATTTTAGTAAGTCTTTCTGCTCCTTTCAGTTCAAACAAACTGTCTCCAAAATGTGCACTCTTCTAATTTAAATAGCAGACCCCCAAACCAGAAAATTAAAAATCAAAGTTGCAAATACAGATAGAAAAGTATACTGCATATTGTTTTGCCAGGAAATGCTTCTATATTACTTCAGTTCAAAGTCACCTCTGGAATAGAAGGTATATTTCCTTTAAGGACCTGATGATTGAACTCTAAATATTTAGACCTTTTATGATAGTCTATTGCTATTGCTTGCCTTATCAGCTTCTTTTCTGCTTCTACTCCTGTTCATTTCCTTTCCTAGACACGAGCAGCTAATGTTTCATAGTTTCTATTCAGTCTTTGAGTGCAATATATTTTCCTGATTTCTTAACATTTGCTATAATCTTCTGTCTCATACAAAATTTATTCTGATATCTGAATGTCTTCACATGTGGGATAGCTCTTCTATTATGTTTCATCTCTTTTCAACACTTTCTAAGTTCTTCATATTGAATAGAACAGAGAATAAATGCTAACACTGAAATGAAAAAATAATTTTAAAAAAACACTAAAGAAAATGACTCCTCTATTATCTTTAACTGGGTCATAGCCAAACTTGTTATCAACACCTATAAAGAACTAGATATTAAAATCACTAAACTCATAATTCTCATTTTTCAGTACTGCAAAAACTTTATGATTACTTGGTGCTTTATCACATGAAGGAAGACTATGGTTCACAGCTGTTCTGGTGAAGTTTCTCATAATAAACCTCTATATTTTAATCAGTTAATGCATATCCATCTAGGCATCACTTTCTTAATCTTTCAGAAACTGTCCTCTGTAACAGGGTTGAGAAATCGTTCAGGTGGATCAATCTTCATAAAAGGACTTGGCACTATTTGTGTATCAGGCAGGATGAGAAAGTTTGGAAAGATGGACAAAAGAGGAAAGGCCTATGCAACAAGAAAGGCTCATAGGGCCAGTTTCTCTGTTCTTATTTTCCTTTGCTACTCAAGCTTACGTTAAGGTACTAGTAATTATCTGAGACTCAAATAGATTCATAGACCAAATGTTTTAGAGACAGATACTCATATATTGTAACAACTTTGGTGGGAAATCCTGGACTTATCACCTTTTATTGCAGCCCTGGAAACTTATTTTTAGAATAGTTAAGAGACTCAACAGTCTATCAGAAGACCATGTTTCTGATTTCACTTATCGTTCCACAAAGATAATAGGTACCTCTTTTATCACTAGTTAATGCAGGTCTCTATGTCCTCGTTATAACTTATCATCAAATGTGGAAGAGATACTGAAATTAAAGGAGACAGACTTTAATATTTCTACCAGAGAGACATTTGGTCATTTTTAACAGAAAAGTAGGGCATTATTCAAAGTATGATTCAAAAATAGACTGAAGGCATGAGTCAACCTCTCTCTGTTGTCTACTCTTCTGTGTCATTACCACTGTAATGTTACCTTTAGTGAGGACTGAGTGGTCTGCTGGGTTGCAGCCTAGTAATAGAATTATTCACATACTTCATTAACCCAGAAATCTGTAATAGATCTTTTGCTATCATTACACATATAATGAAAGTTTGCCTCCTAACTAACATCATGCACTTATTCAAACCAGCTGGTCATGTTTGTGCAGTAGTAATATTTCACAGTTTAATAAATCATTTTCTCTGCTATCCTTTAGTTACCTAAGGGCTTCAGTATATATTACAAAGTAGCAGCTAGTAAAATATTTTAAAATAAAAAACACTGAGTTAAGAGTACAGTAGAATAACCGAAACAGTTTTTCACTCCACAGAAATAACAGCAGTTCCAATTTATCCTGACTATAGAATAACATATGAAAGTGCAAGGCCCCTTCCTTCAAAAACAACATCTGAGTGTTAAGAATTGAAAGACCACAGACCTTCAAACATTTACTCCTCTCGTGGTATTTTCCTCAGAGCTAGATATCTAATATACTATTTGCAGGGATTCTTAGGCAATCTAAGAGAATCTAGAATCTAGAGAAAGATTCATCCCAAATTAAAACAGATGTTGACAAATTGCTTTCCCGTATATTTTTAGAAGGATCACAAAAATAAGGATCACAAATCCATTTATTTCGGTTGGAAGGGATATCTTGAGAACATTCAGTCCACCTTCCCAGCTTAAGAAGGGTCAGCTGGAGCAGGTTACTCAGACCACTTGAGAGCATCATGTCTCACCTACACATTTGTTACATCATGTCCAGCAGCATCTTAGGAGAGGTGGCACTGAGCAGCTTCGTATCAGCTTCATGTCAAATGCCTCTGCAATCCCAAAATGAGGTATACCCTATACCCCTAAGACCTGGGCTACTCAGGGTATATTATTGCACTTCTATAGATTTCCAAACCTTAAACACTGTACAGCTAGAGATTCATTTTTCATTTCCTCTGCTTTGACCAGTTTGCCAGCATATAGTTTGGCTAGATGTTCAATATTTTGCAAGCATCAGGAAAGTGATGTGCTGTACCTCAGAAGAATTTTCTAGATCAAAAACCTAATCAGATATGAAATAGAGGCTAAACTACTTCAAGTGATGGCATCAGGTGGCTGTGGTTACAGTGCAGGAGATCTATAGATCTGTACTTCGTGGCCCAAGCATTCTCTTCAGTGCAGCAGCCCTCTTGTAACCCCTTGCAAAACTGAACAGCCCTGGTGGAAATAAGTAAAAGACAAGAAGTATTCCCCTTCTTAAATAAATTAAACGCTGATGGTTCTGGAAGGCAGGGTTTGAACATTGTCTGACTAAGGAATGTATGAAGGCTAAGACAGGAAAGAATGCAAAGTTCACAACAATGTATAATTGAAAGGATGCACACGCATCACCTGCTCTGCAAAGAGACTTGGTGCACAAATCCTGCAGAAAGGCCATCCCTGAAAAATATTCTTTAACACCCTTCATCTCCAAGCTGGAAGCTCAAAAAAGTATGCAATGCATCTTGCACTAATGCTTCCCTCCTATTATTTAGCATTTTAGATATCATCCAGTTCAGCATACTGACTGCTATGATCCATATCCTAGCACCTAACTGACCCCCATAACCACTCATGGCCTAAAAAGTCTGGCCACTTCCACAGAGCTACATTAGCCATTTTACAAACAATCTACAACAAAGTTCACTAACAAGGCTCATCATTTCTGAGACTTGTCTCAACTGGGTGCCCATTATGCTGACTTCATTTTCCCCACAAAAATAAGAATTTGTGGTGGGAACATGGACATAACCCTCATTAGTGAAGTGATCCATCTGCAGTTAGAAGTATTCACAGATCACTGTAGTCTTCCTTTTAGTCCTGCATAACCTTCAGTATACTTGTACTTATGTGAGTGAAAATAAATTTTGTCTTTGTACAATTAATCAGCAAATATTTCCTGAAAAAGAAGTTCCACACACTAATTCTGAGCATTGTCTTTTGACACTTAATGCAAATAACAGAAGCCCATTTGACAAATATATTTACACCCTACTTGTCTTAACATATTGTCTCTCATCGTTCCAAACTAGAACCCATCCAGCTGAATTAGGACAGGCCATTGATTTCCCTTTGTTTAATAACTCTCTGCATGTTTGTTTCTAAACATGAAACACATCCCTTCAAAACAAGACAGGCTTTTTTTAAATACAGGTGTATTATTGCACCTAGTGATACCGGTACATTTGTTACTTCCACCATTTATGTGGATGACATTTATACAGAATGGAAATCTATAATGAAAGACCTCTGTCTTGCTTCTATCCTTAGGTCATGGTATCTCAGGAAAAAAAATAAAACAGGAAATATATCATGCTTCTCTTTCACAGTATGTGTTTTCTATATTATCTTCTTTAGGTCAATACTACCATTTGTAGCAAGGGAATTAAGGGAAAATAGATTGTTAAGAGTCTGATAAAATATTTAATCAGAATATGCCCACCTCTAATTCCTTGGACAAAGCTCAAGAGACTATGAACTCCACCAAGAGCTCAGCACATCAGGAACAAGATCAATGTTAATTAGAGCAAGATATATAAACTTCTTCCAAAGTGTAAGACACATGATAGGGAATTCAATGCATAATTTTAAGAGGCTGGTATGGATAACTTGAGTTAGGGGAATTGAGTCCACTTTTGTTACTGTTTCCATTAGTAACAGAAACATTTATTCTGAGGTACAGCAGCATCAGACAGTAACTAAAATGCACAATAAGAAATTAAGAAACACTTCCATCATGTGGCCATTAAAAGCCAAGTAGTTTTTCTTCTGTTGGTGATTACTACAAGTATCTATTCACTGCAAAGAAATAGATTTTCTGCTCATGCAACAAAGAATGGGACATCACTGCAGTTACTGTAAAGATTTTTCACTCAGAAAAAGATAATTTTGTAGAGTAATATTATGCTTAATAAGAAAATATTCAAACTGTCATTTTTCTTAAGAAATAAACTACACAGTAGGGGCAGTAGTGATAAAACACCTTTAAAGGCCAATAGAAATAAAAATAATAAAAATAAATCTTAAAGGCATATTTAATATCGTGGGTAATTTAATTCCAGCTTCTTGACATAAAATTCAAACATTTTTATACTACAGAAAGTCCTCAGCCACAATCAAAAAAATAAGGCTATAGGTGATTGACTAGAAAAGACACTCATCTTGCATAAAGTTTTGGGGTAAAATAGAAAAACTGAGAAGAAAACCTGTTTGCATACAGTTGTGAGAATTGACACAAGGTGGCCTGACAGATGCAGGACCATTTCTTTATATATTTCACTAGCTGTATATAGTTTTGTTTCATTATTCTGGAATTCATGCACTCCTAAGTCAACAGGTATGTACATAGAGCCACAAGTCTGTGTTGTGCTGACTGAATAATTGCTACATTGATCCTGTACCACAGAACTACAGAAAAAAATTACAGTAGCTGATGATCTCCTTGTAATAATCTATCTTGCCTTGTAAAGTTTATATGCTGAAATAATGTTTCAGAGGGTAGTGCTCTTCCTGGGAACAGTGTCTAAACAAATATAGAAGCACTTCTTTCGGCAGCAAAAAGCAAATTAGATTGAGAGGCAGACAATGAAAGGATCAAAAACTGATTTTAAAAACTTCTGCCTGGATCCATCATCTTTCAGCACCAAAAAAGCCATATATGAGCTGGGTTTCTTTTGTTTTCATTTGGGTTTTTTGACCTATCCAAGCATTAGTTCAGTTGCAGGAACATAAACATTTTCATTCAGAGTTTGAAAAATTATGTCAAAGAGGCTAATAGTTGTACTATAACTTAATATATCCTTAATGAGGTCACAACTTCAAATATTTAAGCTGCAGCTCTGTCAGTGGATCCATTATTAGTAGTGCTGATAATAGCATTTATAAGAGCACTGCAGACCACTGCTGTGGTATACATAAATAGAGATTCAAAATGGATATACAATTCATGTGCTTGATGGTTGACTCTGCTTCAGAGACACATTAATGGTTTTGGGCTCTCAGATCACTTTTCCAAGTGCCTTGAGGAGAAGATAGCCTTCAATTTTATTTTATTTAGTATAGTGCAGAGCACATAAGTATCAATTATTGAAAGAAATACATTTATTTTCACTGTAAACTCCTCATATATTCTTTCTATAAGGAAATACTGACTAAAATAAAAAACTATAGAAGTTACTGAAATTTTAACCTGATACCTTACCCATATATATATTTTGTGATTTGGTGCAAATTTAAAAAGTCAATTTAATTAGTATTTATGTATAATAATATATTAAATGTTGCGAATATATACCTAGAATTCATTTACTTTTACACAAATAGGAAAAATCTGAGAGTATTTTGATAGTGTTTTTATTAATTTATAAATCTATGGATCTTTTTTTCTTCCATAAGAATTGTCAGTTCACTAACTTTCACTGTTGCTATAATCTAATCTTCAGGAGTTCATGTTTATGATTACCAAATCTGACAAGTGAAAATAACTTCATCTAGAACACTTCTGGTAATCTTTCTGATGGTAACTTCTGAGAGAGAAGGGCAAAGACTTGTACAGGAAAATTGTCTTTAAATTAGAGTTGAAATATCACAGTGTCTTCATTACCTAGCAGTTACAATCCTATTCCAAAACAGATTGCTAAAGAGATAACCAGAGAACTCCTTAATTAAAATCTTATTGATGTGCTGTATCTACAGAGATAATTAACTACAACAAGTTTTGCATACAAAAACATATTTGTTTTGCCAAAGGAATAACTGAGAAAAATTACTTGGTGGCTAACACTGGATGCAGATATTTTTTGTCAATTTCCTTCTATTATCTGCACAACATCCTAAAGAGCTTCAATGATTTTTTTTTTTATATGACCAAGAAACAAAATACAGAAGAGTAAAAGAAATGTACCCCTCTCAATAAATTAATTAAAGGAAGGTAAGTTTAGTTGAACTGTGAAATGGTCTGTATAACTGACATTTTATGTGCTATCCACACTTACCAGCAGAAGCTGTAATATGTTTCCCTATTTTAAGCAATCAATGGACTACTAAATTTACTTTTCTATTTTTAGCTCAAGTTTCTCAAAAATTCCATGCAGACCTACCCTTGCTGGAATCTACATAAGCCTCACAAGACAGCCACTCACTGTTTTTAACCTTTGAACACTGACAATATTTGTACCCTTGTGTCAGATTTTATTTATGCTGCCAGAAAGCAAAATAAAGGGCAAAAGGATATATTGTAGAATTCATCCATCTTTAAATGGTTATTTTTAAAAAGTAGTCCCTGAAAATACAATATCAAGAAGTACTGAAAAACCATTCAGTTCACAGATTATTCAGGGTCTAGTAGAAAACAAAGTTCAGCAGGAGGCAGAATTTTACTATTGGCTGCTGAATGTGTATCTTAGTTAATTAACACCAAGATGTAGCACATGGGAACACCTCAATAGTGTTATGACTATATTTTATTCTGATGATGGTCCTACTCTAAATTCAAATACTGGGAAATATTTTTTAGCAATTCATCATATCAAAGGCTCAGCAAACTTACAGACTGGAATAAAAGATGATTTTTCTATTTCAAATAAGTAAGGGTAAGGATGCAGTGGGTTCTGCGACAAGTAGTCTATAAAATACTGACATTATGACTCAATATTGTGAAAATTTATTTGGCTCTGAAGATAACCTTACTGAATTTTACTAGGTTATTTCAAACATAGTCAAGGAGAAATCAAACACATTTCTTTCTTCATATAAGCACTCGCTGAGTCTTCAGGGATTGTGATTATTTTTAACAAGTTAATAGTTATTCTGTGTTTGAAAAAAACAAAAAGAGTAGATATATTGGTGCAAAGCAACTCATTCGTTTAAATTTACAGCTCTTAAATTCATTACCAAATAATTTTCAAGACTTTAAATGTAAAAGTCTTACTTGAGAGCTGGTTACTGATGCAAGCAATACCATTTTCTGAGCGATTTCTCTGTCCAGTACTGTATTCTGGAAGTCCATTATATCCAAAATGAATAAGCACACAATATTATGATAGATAATATGTATAGCCAGAGGAACCTTTTTCTGCAGTTTTTGTTTTGCCTGTGTCTTTTGCCTTCACAAAAAAAAGACACTATGCATTTTGAATACTCTAAGAGCAACATAATTGCAGTTTCCCATTCCTGATAGGGGTGACAAAGTTGTTATTTGACAAACATCACTGGAGCAGCAGCTCCAGTTAAAATCAGAAATAGACATTTGAAAATGGATTCTCCAAGTTTTTAAAGTAAAAAGTCCTACAGCCTATTTCATATCTGAATATTCAAATATAGTTATAAATCTTCAACAGAAGCAACTAAGAACTGGTATTTCCTCTAAACACTTTATTTTGCACTTATTGGAACTGTCACATACATGGAAAAGAAAAAAGAGAATAAGCAGAATATTCTACCTCAGTCCCACCAAAAGAATCTATGAAAAAAACACAGATATTTTCTTCTCCTATACCTTACAATGAAGTAAAACCTTACTGACATCAGTAAAACAACCATTTTTCAAAATTAAGACTATTTTCATGTTCTTGATAAATATATGGATATGTATAACTTATCTGGGATCTGGAGGTGAGCAAAACACAAACACTATTATATGGAAGGGAAAACGTGGCAGTTTGAGAAAACCAGGCAGAAACAGGCAAGTATCTGAGGAAAAACCCACTATATCCAAGCTCAGCAGAGAAGATAATACCAGCATAATAAAAGTTGCACACCAACAAAATTATTCATACAAATTTTCACTGGACAGAAATATCAAGAGGCTCCATTTAAAACCTCCTAAATATGAAAGATCAGAAGAGGACTGGAGAAAATTACACATGATTAAGTTAGTATTTTCATAACCCCCAATTATAAACTTCAACGATGGGAATTTTAAAAGATGTACAAAGGAAAATATTGCAAAAGATGAGCATAGAAAGGATGCGGTCTGCTTAACATTCATACTGCATAAGTACAAACATGCAGATTACACTTTTCCCAGAGCACGCCTGATCCTGAGCTGATTTAAATGGAGAGTGAAAATCACAGAGGTGTCTGAGACCATTAAACACATGCTAAGCTGTAATAGCTTTTGTAAGTACAGAGATTTATTTCATGGGGCACAACAATAATCCTTGGTATTGCGGGAAAAATAGTACATTCATCCTGCTCTTCATAACTCTTGGAGACCCAACTAGATGGCAAAGTTAATTTACCTAAGGATTTAGCCTAGGCAGAGTAAGACTAAATAGGACTTAAAGAAGTTGGAGCATTTTCTGAGGAAAAAAGAAAGAAAAAAAATTTTTAGGAAACTGTGTACTTTCATACACAACTTTCTTCAAGATTCTAGCCAAACACTTACTAGATGCCTGTACCTGAAGATGTAATAGGGAGATAAACTGTTTCCAGTTTTCCACATCTGATGGAATTTGTCTGGGCTATCTTGGTGAAGAAAAGTCATTAATAACTCTATATATCCCTAGTTTGGGTTGTGATATCTTTTACCTTTCTTCAAAACCTTTCAAAAATATGTAGATAGGCCGTGTAGTGTCCACCACGATATTACAGAAGCATTAAGGCATACATTGTTGTTTCTAATCATGTTCCTGTGTGGTGACTTTATTCCAGAGGCTGTGTTCCAGAGAGCTTCTCAAAAATATATTTTTTAATTTATGTTACTCCTGATGAAATGCATTATGAGAAAAATAGAATTTAGTATCATTGTTTTCTCTAGAGTGGAGAAGTCTGAGACTATGTTGAAACAGATTCAGAAATTTGAAAGGAAATCTTGAAAAAAAAAAACAGAGTAAGGATTTTGAGATAAATTTGAGGAGAAATGAGCATAGTCACTTTGGAGTCAGATTGCTAAGATTTGGATTTGCCAAGATTTGATGTTGGGAAATAGCAAAAGGAACTGTGAATGATACTAAAATTTTAAAATAAAATATATGAGAGAGCAAGGGAGGTAAGAGAAAGAGAAAACGAGCAGAAAAAAATAGGAACATAAACAGCATTATTTCAGCATGTCCAGCTGCCCTCAAGCTGTTGGAATATTTTACTTACTAAGTTATTTGTGGAAATATTGAAGGATAACTGGCAGAGAATGAAACTATGCCACTCAGTGTTTAAATGCTAAATTTAGTTAATTTTTTCAGCTCTAATATACATAATTCTAAGTATACCATCTGTAAGTCAATATGCTGATTCAAGTACCTATGTATATATCTCTGTGTATATATATATATTATATACACAACCCAATTGATATGTTTATTCAGAGCAAGTCAAACAAGCCCATCACCTCAAATTAACTAAAGGTTAATAAGCTTTGGGCACAGAACATATGCATAACCCAGAAAGAATGAATTAATCAAGTACATACTGCATGATGCTCACATTTTTCTGAGAAAACCTTGAGTAAGTTTGATGATTTGTGGCAAAACTGATGCTTTAGAAAACTATGAAACCTCAGAAATTCTTTCTTCCTATGCTGTTACAAGCTTTCTTCACATATATATTTATTGTGGTACAAAAGTCTTAAAACCTGTGGATCCAGGATAAACCTCCTATAAACTCAGTGAATATCATCCAGTAGAAGTTATCTGAACATGCATTATCTACCCTACCTGGAAACAATTGATTGAAGCTGATTGCTAGATCAAGCTCTCCAAATATATTAACAGGGTTGTGGTTTGGGTTTGTTTTTTTTTTTGTTTACATACAAAGCTGGGTATAAAATTGAGTGGTTTTCTCCATTTCTTTTTCCCAGGTGAGTGAAGTTACACAAATTTCCCTAACTGGTGAGTTTATTTAAATGAAATTCAAAATAGAGTTCCCATTGTATTGTTCTGTCAGAAAAAGCAAAAAGAATGCAACTATTAAAAAAATCTGAAAAAAGCATTTTGCAACTACATATTTTGCACATACTACAAAATCAGACTGATTAAAGATCAGACACAATCAGACACAAGTTAGTTTTTATAAGGATCCAACACATTATACCTATTTTAGTTTCTTTAAGTTGAACCACAATCACAACATTCTTCATGGCATTACTCAAGGCATAAGTCATATATAGGGGTTTTGTTCATATCTTAAGAGAAGGAATTAATATGGCTTGAAAAGCTGGCCAAATGTTAAAGACTAACTATGTTCAAAAATCAAATGTACTTTGCATCTATGTAAATACACGTTCCCTTATCAAAAAAGTTATGACATAGCTAAGTAAACCAAAACTGTGCAAGATTAATTTTTGCAGGCCATGGAAAGAGTGCATTGGGTGAAAATGTAGACAGATTATGTTGTAAAATGGGACATTTTGTAAAACTACTTGCATATGGAAAAAATCTAACTTGGGTCAAAAGAGAAATACATGGATTTTTCATGTCTTTCATCTTAAGCAACGTAGCCTCCTTGGTTTACCTAATTTTGTAAAAGAACTAAAGATCAATTTCTTCTAAAAATTCTGTATGACTGATTTGCCTTCTTTTTCACAGAGAGCTGTTGAGTGCCTGGCAGCAATTTGTGGGTAATAGACTAGAGATGGCCATTCCGGTAAATTATTTCTTTAATGACCCTTTGCTTCACAATTTGACTAATACTGCTGCTTTCATTTTCCAGTTTCTGCACTATTTTTTGTGTAACCTGACATAAGTCAGGAATCCCTAGCCTTTCAAAGCATTGTGCACTCCCTGGAAATTGATAAATAGAAGTAATATTTGTTTTGTGAAATTACTTTCAGAAAAAAAAGAGACTCAGTAAAGCAAAGTCTCCCAATACACACTGTAAATATGGAAATCTGTTCTCAAGAAAGGTTTTTATACCAAGTATTCATTTTATTCTACCATTGGAATTCCCTTGAAAATACCTGAAAAACAGTAAGTATAAAAAAACTTGTTTTATTTCAAGACTAGGAGGGCAGAGAAGCTATGAATTTGTAGATTTATTAATGCAATAAGCATTAGAATTTTTTCATACATATACATACATATAGATTGATGTATAAAGTTAGTCTTTGAGAGAGGAGAAAAATAAGAAAATAAATTTTGATCATAGAAATTACACTATTTTTCTGTTATTATCTGGAAAGACAATGAACAGTCGAAAAACCAGCTCACTGACTAACCCTTCCAGTTAACTTTCTAAATACAAATCAGTTCAGGTAACAATGTTCTGTTTCTTTTCAGTAGCCTACCTTAAGTTGATTTCATATACTTGAATTAATAATTTTCTCTCATGGTCTTAATTGAATTATTGCTCCTCACATTAAATTTCTTTTTTGAACACTGTACTTTTGGAAAATATTTATTCTATGAATAAGGGAAAAAAGCATTGAAAAATTATTATGATACATAAACTATATATCTACAGTCTGTATTTGGTTCACTGTTTAAACATTCATTTTTAATTCTGTCTGTTAGGAATTTCATGGAGGTCTAAGAGAGAGAGATGAAAAAATAAAATCAAGTAGGCAGAGTGCTAGACGTAATAACATATGGTTTGTTTAAGCTTGTGTGATCTCCAGTGCTCAGTATCCTCCTAGACCCAAGCAGGAACACACACTGGATCAGAAACAGCACTTACAACAAAAGTCTTTCCAAGCTGTTTTTTTGTTCTCCCAGTGGTACTTCTCAGTGTTATAGCACATTGCTCATTCCAAGCATCAATAATATTTAGAGACTCACCAGCAGCTCACCCCAAGGAATCTCCAGCTGGAAAAAAAAGTTTATCGTTTCCTTATGAACTTTTCATTGCTCATACTCTGTATTAATAATTGATAAACCTCCAGACTTCACTCTAAACTTCTAGCTCTAGTTGCAACACACTTCTCTTTTTAGTCCTTGTAGAATTTTAATCTGGGCTTTTTGACTGCTGCATTGCAACAGGACTTATACGTCTCTCGGACTTAAAATAGCAGAAGTTTTAACTGAACTTGTATTCATATTCGTGACAATTATTACATTATTTATGGGCTTCAATTTTAAATTTCCTATTAAAAAAACTATATGCTGAACATTGGGGAAGATGACCGCTTTATTAATTCAATATCCTATGAGGCAAACTTTGCACAAAATGAGTTAAAAGATGCACTCAGTGCATGTCTCTTCCAATTTTACAGACCAGAATTATCCACAGATTTGATAATTTAATCTTTAATTGAAATCATTTATATCAGCATTAAACACTTTTTGGTTTTAAATTCTAGTTTTTGCTTATGTTCCCATGCATTTGAAGATAAAGTAGGGGAAAAACATACAGGAAATAGTAATTCACTAAGCAAACAATACACTTTTCCCATGCCAGAGAGAGTATAGAGTTACACATGGCAATAGAGATATCAAAGTAGTGATTCACATGACTTTAAATATCAAAAACACACTTAGTTTTTTCATGGAAAAAAAGTCTATTTTCTTCCCAGACCTTGGTAGAAAGCAACTTCTGCTGTTTGGTACAAAGGGAAGATTGAGCCTGTGGCCAAGTGTCACTGCATCATCCAATGCCTCTGCAGAGGACTCACATCTCTCAGACTGCCAGTACACAAGAAACTTTCTTCAGGGGCACCTTTTAATTTTAATTTAATTTTAAGAAGCTCGAGACAGGATAGCTTGATGATATGCCTGTGATCTATAGAAAAATAAACTAGCTGATCTTTTTACTCTCTAATTCTGCTTTGTTATTAAAACTGTGCATATGCTGGAGGGGAGGGATGTACAGGGAGTGGATATGTCCTTTAAAACCTAGCTGACAGCTTCAGTCTGGTTGTGACAACAAATAGAAAAAGAACAGAAAATAAAATACCTCAGTAAAGTCAGGATGGCTTCAGGTTCCCAGGACTTAATGAAATTCTCTTCTGAATCCTGAGTTTATTGCCTTCAACATAAAAGAGAAGAGTCTAAAGGAGATTTGAAAGATTTCATTAGCCCACAAAAGGACAGAGATAAATTTACAGACAAGTTTCTCTTTAGAGGGGAAAAACCCATCAGCTGTGTAAGCCATTTGAAGAGAAGTGACAAGTACTAGACATCACCATTTTTGGGAGGAATAAAGAGGAAAAAGTTGTGGGTGAGAGATAGCTCAAGATGGGCCTAAGGAAATATGAATAAGGAGCCCAGGATCCTGACATATGTTCCTGAGATTCCAAAACAAAGTCTAATTCCCTGAAAGGCTCCTTAAGGAGATCTTTATTCAAACATACAAACTCGTACAAAAAATGGGTCTTAATCATGAACACCACCACTGAGATCAAACCAGTCTAAATTCCTGACTGAATGGAAGAGCAGCAGCAAATGGGGGATATATTTATATCTGCAGATTTTTTAAGCACTCTAACAAGTTATTTCCATAGGCAATGAGGGTAGCAACCACATGAATCTAGTTTCAAGCAGGCAGTCACCTCTTTAGTCCTAATGTATTCAGTTATCTGAGAGTTGTCAGAGAGAATGGATTTGATCCATTTTTGGTCCAATACCACTAAATATTGTATTAATATTAGGATAATAAATTTCATATTTAGATTTTATAATCCGTCAATTTGGAAAATTAAATTGTACTCCAAGTACTTTTGGAGTGCAAAATTAGAAATGAAAAATTATGTTGATAAACCAGAAAAAGAGCTCCAGAAGATTCAATAGAACCCTCTCCTTTGCAGTTGTCCAGGAAAATAAATGCAAGATATGCAAATATGGGAAAATTTCATAGATCTCAAGTGTCTTCTGGGTGGATGGAGGGCTATAACTCAATAGAAGGATCCCACCTCTCATTTTTCATATAGTCCTTAGTAATGAGGTGATAAGAGTGAAGTTATATGGCAACATGGAAATTGATACTGAAAACCAAGGAACAGCATTTTTAAGAGCACCATCTATTAAACATAAGCAGGAGTTGGCTCAGAATATCTTCTCTAGCCATTTGTGTTTCTCTCTACATTCACATATCCTTCCCTCAAATGATTTATTTGCTCATCAGCCTTAAGCCACCTTCTGTTTTGTGTAGGGACATTACGTTTCAGAATTACTATTTGTTTGCACGAGCTGGAAAGGCTTAACACAATGCTAGTGCTCACAAAAGCTGGACATTAGATGTATAATCCAATTTTGCAGAGGTCTGATGAAAATATCAAAAAGACTGAAAATATAAAAAACTAAAACCAGCCCCTCAGCCATTCTGGTGGATATATGTTGAAATTACTACTAAAATGGAGCTCCACAGTTATAGAAGATTGTCTGCAGTAAATAATCAGAAATCCATTGTTTCCAGGCCTATTGCTCTCAATTCAAAAGAAAATTTGTTCTCTTCAGTTTTGATTTTCCTCCTAAACACTGCAAAATTATATAGGTATTTTAATACATATACAATAAATTCCACCAAGATCCAGTAATATACTTGTGATAACTCAAAATCTGCATTCACCCCAAACTTAGAAACGTCCCATACAATCGAATTTAAAATAAAACCTCCTAAGTAGAAGATATGTTAAATATTAAATAAACCAAACAACAGTCCTATTCATGTAGCTTAAACCTGGAATCCCTCTCACTCTGACAACTTTGACAGAGTATCTTTTATCAATTACTTATAACAGGTGAGGTAAAGGAAAACAAATTTCCAGGTTAGAAGGTTTGAGCAACTGATGGAGTATATCGTAAAATATGGTGACTTCCTGGAGGTTCCCTGTTTCATATTCATTTAAGAGTAATTTTGTGTGAGCAGGTAAACATGAATCAATCCGTCTGATGAGTAAAATACCTTTAGAAAAAAATATTTTAGATCTTTGGCAGGGGTAAAAGAGAGCATCTTCTGAAATGACACTACTGGCTGCTCATGTGAATGAGGGAGCTGGGACCACTGCAGGGACTGACAGAAGATAGCACTGTGGGAGCACTTTTCCCTTCAACAACCTCCCTTTCTCTATGGTATGTTTTCCTGCCACCCACATATACCAAAAGCAGTTCAGTTTAATTAAATTTAATTATTAACTTAATTAATTAATATTATGTTAAACATGGCATCACCAGAATATTGAAGTGCAAGAGTGTCATGGAGTACCATGAGTACAGCCACACTGATGTTAAGCAGGGGAAAAACTAAAGCCAACACAACATATCTGAAATGAAGATAATTATTCAGAGATACAGAATTATATCTGGCTAAGCAGCTTTCTTTCCACTCTCTCCAGCCACCCTTTTCTTTTTTCTTTTTTATTAAAATGCTGAATTACAGCTACAACTACTACATCCTGAGGAACTCAAAGGAATAAGAAAATTCAAACTGCAATGAATGTAAAGCAGATAAATTGTGGGTACTTACATTTCACTCAGGAAAACAAAAACACCTGCATAAGTCTGGAAGCCCTGAGCCTCAAAGATCATACTTCTCTGCCCCATCATTTTACTGGCAAAAGTAGTTAACAAAGTAGAGCAAAAGAAATATAAATTACAATAGACTCCAATTTTTTTCTACTCTCTGAAGGATTAGTACATAATTAGTAAGGCAAATGAAAAACACTTCCAAAAAGAAATGTTGCTAGTGGAAGACATGGCTATATTTTGCAGATTTAAGCAGCTTGTATTTTCTGAATATTTATGCAGTAAAACAATCCCAAAACCTGTTTGTAACAGAAAAGGACCTGCTCAGGCACTGCCACATTAGCTTTTTAAGAAGTTCAGAGTAGAGAGAATCTTCTCAGTTATTTCAGCGTCATAAGGAGGGGGAGCATCACAATCTGTCAAAAGATCAGAGTGTCAGAACAAGGGTGTAGGACCAGAGGACTGTGGGAAGAAATGCCAGATTCGGTTTCATTGATATTCTGTGCAACCAATGCAAGAGAACATGCACCTGTCTGCCTGACCAGAATTCGGGCATTATTGGGGCACTAAAGTACTTCCATTGTTTCAGAACTAACAAAAAGCACCAGGAAGAGAGAAGACACAATGATGACCTTGAAAGAAGGGCAGTATGCACTCTCCAATATTAGTGTAGAAAGGAAATAAAACAGGAAATAATTATATTTGAAGATTTATATCATATGCACAGACAAATGTGTTTCTACAGATCAGAAAAACAGATTTGTCTGAATAAAGAAATAAGTTTTCCTTGAAATAAAAAAATGCTTCAATAATACAAAACCAACTTGATACCAGCCTGATATTATTCTTCCTTCTTAAAAGAAACAATTTGCTTTTCTTTTGGAGTCAACACACATCAAATCAGCCCTCACATCTAAGGATTGGACTCATTATATCTAGAGCAGATTTCAGGGAGTAACTTATACAAGTGAAAAAATTAATTTGAGGAAAAGCATAGCACTGAAATTGCGTAGAACTAGAAATCTTCCTCTCTAAGCAGCCTACATGGCAACAGGGTTCCATCAGGGAGTTATACAATTTGGAAAGAGATTTCTACCTTTTTTTTATATATATACAGAAACCATCATTCTAAGACCAAAACTAAATTGCATTTTAAAGTACTAGAATTAACTAAAAGCAAAGTATGAAAACATATACAGAAACAGAACTTTTTAAAAATAAGAATGTTAAGAAACCCATGTTCTCCCTCAAACATTGTTTCTATATAAGGTTTTAATCTACCATATCTGATAACCAGTAGTAAAGTCATAGATACCCTTCCACTGCTTCAAAATGTAGCCCAAGTTCGTGATAATGAGCGAGGCTACTAAAATGCAAAAAATCATTAAGGGTGAGAAAAAGTGTCAAAAGAAGTAGTCACAATTGTTCATATTCAAGGAAATAGTATGTACCAGACAGTGACCTGACCTCAATTCCAGGCATTTTTATTGTTCTGTTGAATTGGTTCAAGTTCTCTCCAAAAACTTCTTTTCCTTAACTTCTCATGTTGACATCTGTCACGAGCACTTTGCTTTTTAGAGATGACAAGAATTCAGAATAGCTTGATACTCTTACCTTTGAAGTCAGAGCCAAGTATCTTAATAATAAAAGATAAAATGAATGGTCAAAAATCTTCTTTCTCAAGGAAAGCTCAGGCTTTTACATAGAAGTTATATGTTTGCTTCAAAGCAGAGAGTGACAGGCCTACATGAATACTACAATCACAGTTCCCATGGTCATATTTCTTCTCCCTTTCAATACCCCAAGCAACAAAAAAACTATTCAACTTAAGGTTTTCTGAACAATGACAGCCAAAAAATAAGAGCATGATCTGAAATCCAACCATTTGGATTATAAATTCAGCAAAGATTTAGGTATAAATTCCAATAAATCTGAAAAAATTTGGATATGAAACCTCCTATCAGCATACCAAAGACTGGATCTGTAATTGCTTCTGGCTCACACAAGTGAAAGCACAGGACAACAATGAATGGCAATAGTTTATAGAGATACATATATGTCTATTTGATTGTCATTTACAGCTCTGGACTTCGGGATGACAAGACTTCTTCCATAGCATCCTCCAAGGCATCTAGTCATGCCACATGCAAGAAGAGTTTTATGTAAAACAGAAACATCTGAAGGTAAAGGTGAACAAGGAGTCTCAAATGGCCCCAGCCTTACAGGGCACCGTGTTGGCACAGTGTGGGATGTTTCTAAGACTGGGTCTGCATTCATGGCAATGCTTCTACAAGCAAATAGCAGCAGGGGCTTCACAAAGTTCTGGGAAACTAGTCATGAAGGCTTTCCTACAAAATGTGAAAGCTCCAAATAAAAATATTTGTTAAAAATTTCTTTCCTCATCTCTTTCCATGCACAAGGAATAAATATATCCTGAATGAAAGAGAGATCAACTGGTTTTTTTCTATCAAATGGTTTTTTTTCTTGTCTTTGTTTATGCAGTAGAGTGGTGCTAACTCTCCATGGAATAAGAAAACACATAAAAATCAGAAAGGATGAATTAAAACGCAAGCCAGCAGAACTGAACACTTTTTAAAAATGGAAGGATGGTAAACCTATGGCAATTGGAAGTGTATGTGCTAACATTGCATTTTACAACACCTGAAACAACTGCCATAAATGTAGACATGTTCTTTCCCACTTTCCCAACCTGCAAAGCTCATACCTTGTTTTGTCTGCAATTAGAACCCAATCCAGGGATGTTTTACACCCTAATATTGACAGGAAGTATTATAGATGAATCTGAAGGAGAGGTTTTAGGTAATACATTTACAGAATGTTTTTAAGACACAAACTACTCATGTTTAGACATGAGTGAAAGAAAGGAGAAGGTAGATATGCATAAAAATCAGTGGTACTAATAATGCCCATAGCAAAATAGCCCAAGTGAAAAACTGTAGTGCAACAAAATCAGGCAGATTAAAATAAATTCAAATATCCTTTGTATTCTGTTTTCCCTCATAAGGCAAATAATTATTTACTGTAGGGAGCAGAACAATAGCAATAACCTTTCCACCTTAGAAATTGAATATTATTAGCTAATTCATCTTCTACAATTTAAAGTCATAATAGTTAGAAAAATTCCTCTTGATTAAATCCACATGAAATATAAACATACTTAACTTTTACAAAAGTCATTCTTTCAATATAAAATATTCCCCATGAAAGGAAAAGGTAAGGATTTTTTCTAACAAGTGGTATACTAAAATAATTTACAACTTAGCCAAATAAAAGAGTTTTTCAGTGTTATTGCAAACAGTGAAGCACCAGTTTTTTCCAAGTCTAAAACTTAGAAAAGTTCTTTAATACTATGTTACAGATATCTATCTTCCAACACTGAAAGTATCTCTATTCTGAACTACACAGGCACAAAACCTATCCACAAGGACTGAAGCAATTTCACCTGCATCACATCAGCCTTTCTCCATGGCTGAGTAGAGTGTTATGATTATTGGCATGTTTCTTCCTCTCTCCCATGAATGCCAGACTTGAAGTGTAGAAAGCCATAAAAATGCATCGAGGAAAGGAGCTACATTCAGCTGGATATATTCAGTACTTTCATCTACTGGAGATGATCAGACAACCAGCCATTAGCAAAAATCCAAAACTGAACATTTCTCTTCTGATTTTTAGTCTCAGACACCCATCCTCCCCCCCCAAACTTTTTAACCAAGTCCATGGTAATGGCACATATGTGCAAGGACTGTGCTTACCCACCTACACAGCCTGTCTCAAAGGGCTGCAGATGAATTTATTTTGCTGCAAGATTTCTTCAAATAATAATAGGGCTATGGAATACAGATTCTAAAATATTATCAGGAGCATGTTTTAATGTGGATTTTGTACAGAAATAAATACTGAAATTTGTATTTATGTGATATTTTATATACAGGGACACATAAATGCTTATGCTTCAGCCTGAAACAGTCTACTGTATAAAAGTCAATTCCTTATTTCTTGTAGTATAAACAGAATAAATTTCTCAGTTATAACCTGTCACTTAGTTGCTTGGAAAAGCATAATAATCAGATTTTGGGCATGTCCTCTGTTACAGCACTATAGAAACACACATTCTATATCTGATGTATTCTAATTATTCTGAATCTTAGTCTCCTTTTTCCTATTTGTATTACTAAGTTATTTATTTGAAGATTCAGCTCCTTCAAAAAACATTATTTTAAGAGCTTTTTTTAAATTCAGATTTTCAACATCCAAGTGCTTTTTAAATTGATCCATAAGGCCTTTATTCCATAAGTAGAGAACATGGTTTTATCACTAGTTTTGCATTGTTTGAAATCTAATAAATTATTGAATTCAGGCTAAAGAAAGGTCAAACAATGACTCATTGCTTTTGATCTGGAAAATGTTGCTCTTTGACCTATTCTGTAATTGCTAACAGCTTTTTGACGTAAGTGATCATGGTATGAAGAATTGATGGCCACGTTTCTAGTGGTTTTGGATTCATTTGTCAGTCGTCCACAAAGTTTCAATAAATTTATTATTCAATGTTTTTAATGCTCAGTATACATTTCTGTAAAATAATATTGCATTGTTTCTGTAACTGCATCTTTTGTGTACAGTAAAATATTAACTTACTGTCATTGATTATAATGAGGTGTTAGGAAGAGGCAAAAATCAAAATCAAAACTTACATCCGAGTTTTGGACTCCCAGCTTTGGGCAACTATATTTGTAATCAGAGCAGATGTAAAACAGCACATATAATCTCCAAATGGCTCCATAGATGGAAGCATATGGAAACACAGCATAACAGCAGGGAAGAGTCCTTCTTAGTATTCTCATTTAAAAAAAAAATAGAATAAGGCAAATTTGATCTCCAACTTTGATCACACCTTCCTCACAAAATTTAAATTTGAGAGGCGTGCCACAGTTACAGAATGGATTCTGCACTTGTTGTCCTTTATTCTGTAGCTTTGGCTCCATTCAATTTCTCTGTACAAAAAAATCAGGAACCTGGCCTACTTTGAAGTCCAGCATCACAATTCTGCAGAGGGACAGTAGTCACAACATGTCTCACAGCATAGATCCTCAATAGAAATGAGTGGCTAAGATGATGTCTGGGTACCCTGCAAGTTAAATTCATATCTGCATTTATTACTCAATATCCCTGAAATGGAAGTAGTGAAATAAAAGAAAGATAACCCTGACTTTAAGGTTTCACCTCAAAGTTGCTGCCAATTTCCCAGATAACAAGAGTGCTTTGAAAAACAGCAAATCAAAGACTACTTTCATGCCTACCTGTAGTCCTTGCAAGACCCTCAACATCAAACTTTCCATTATAAAATACTTACCACTGTAACAATATCACAGCAAAACACCAAGAGACTGAACAGTTCAAATGTGTCAGTTTATCACAGTGCCATATTAATTTGCCACATTTTTAAAGCTTAAGACATCATAATATATATTGCTACAAAATAATAACCCTTAAATGGCAGGGAGGTTTACACCTGTAGAAGTAAGCTGTTCCCCCTGCCACTGCACAAGCTCCTTCAGGAGGAAAAGAACTCTACTTTTAAAATGTGTTTAATCCTGATTAGGAGAATTATCTTTTAGAAACCTAGCTACTGAGAATATAAAGGAAAAAAGTAAGAAGAAAAAATATAAAAAGAGAGCAGCCCTTATGATTTTAATGTAGGAATAAAATCCCTTAGTTAAAATTATGACTTTCCATCGATTGTTTGCTTGCTAAAAAATGGAAGAAGCAAATGTATTGCTTCTACAAAATAGAGAAAAATCTCTAGTATCACTTTTTATGCTTTATTCAATATGACACTAGACTTCTGCAGGTTTTAAGTTTTATGTTTTGCTTTAGTACTTAAAAAAATTCAGTCCATAGCATAATTTTTCAATTATGCAAAGCTTAAATGACAAAACACTAGCTTTTCTCAATGTGACCTCATCAGCTACAATTCCACACTAACTTGTCTGAACTGTTGAGTCATTAGATTTAACTATGGAAGATTATTTAGTGCTGCAAGCCTTACAACACCATGGGCTATTCATCCCTTCATTCTGTTTGTCCAGGGAGGGTGTGCAGTGTCCATCCTCAGAACTATTCAAAAGGCATCTGGGCACAGTCAGCGACCCTTTCTGAGCAGGTGGCCATACCAGATGATGTCCCTTCCAATCTCATCTGTTCTAAGACTGATACTCTTCATGACATTATCAAAAAGATTTCTCATTTTAATAGTAAAAATGCAAAAGCCTTTTCTCATTGTATTTCTAGCTATAATTGAAATCCATTTCATCAGGACACTATCCAAAAGAATTGGGCAATTTTAGGAAGAGTATGAATTTTCTTCCTTCCATCCCAAGTTGCAAGCTAAAGCAGCCTATGACAATAAGCATAAGTGTTTTGGGGAAAGAAAGCACTCTGGAGTACATGTACTGGTAATGAAAACCTCACTCTTTAGCATTGTTTGATGTTAAGACTAAAGACTAGATCTAGATTCTTTAGCAAAGAATTTTTGCAAACAGTAAGCTTACTTATATAAGCTGATAATCTACCAAGACATGAGACCAAACAAAACCCAGAATGGAACACCCACAAACCACAAAAACTGACCTTAATAAATATCTCAGTTTTGTGATACAACAGACCTACCAGTATGTAATTTTTATTACTGGCTTAATACTTGTTTCAGAGCTTTTTACTCAGTATATTTTCTTCTGTGGATATACTGTATGGCTGTATCCATGGATTAGGTAAATAGATTAGGAACCAATTTTATAGGCTACTAATCCTCACAGGTTTTGTTTCATAATTCTTATGAAAGGATAAAAAGAAACTAACTAAAAAAGCTAACATTAAAGACTCCTCAGGACAAAAGGGGCATGGAGCTCCTGGAGCAGGTCCAGTGAGGACAACAGAGATGGTTAAGGGACTGGGAGCTGGCCCTGTCCAGAGAAGAGGTAGCTGAGAAATTATCTCATCCATGTCTTTAGGTTTCTGAAGGGAAGGTATCAAAAGGATGGTGGAGCCAGACTCTTGATGGTGCCCAGCAATAGGACAAGAGACAGTGGGCAGAAACTGATGCACAGAAAGTTCCACCTTCACAAGAGGAAGAACTTCTTTACTGTGTGAGTGCTGAGCACTGGAACAGATTGCTCACAGAGGTTGTGAAGTATCCCACACTGGAGATATTGAGATGGACACAATCGTGTCCTGTGCTCTAGGATGACCCCACTTGAGATGGGGGGTTGGACCACTGTGGTCTCTTCCAACCTCATCCATTCTGTGATTCTTCGATATAGAAAAGAAGGAAAAGGTATAAGAAAGCCAACTCTGTCTTGTTTTTCTAAAAGACAATTCTTATGAAAATAATGTGTTGTTCTAAAGATAAAAATCATATTGAAATTAAATATAGTTCTGTTAGATAAACAGCTATGTCTGGTACAAACACCGAGTAAGTAGAGCAGCGTGCCAGCTCCCTCTACTGGATTAGAGATGCTGTGTTATTAACACTGTACTTGTAAAGCATTTTCCTTTATCAGACTCTTGGACATATCAGGCAATTTCTTTCAGCAAACTATTTTTCTTTTCACTAACACAACATCTAAAAAAACCAGTTTAAATTATATTGTAACTCCTGGACACCTTCTTTTTCTAAAAGAAAACCTAAAAGGTTTTTGGCTGAAGGAAAGCCAAACAACAAAGACAGATTTTATGCAACTATTCAAAGTGAAATTTTCTTATGAATCATTCTATAAATAGGTCACAAGTCACTAAATGTTTTTTTGCATTATTTTCCTTGTAAAATTTATATAATTTTTGCCTCTTGCATCTGCTGGATAAGCTGTTTCAGAGATTAAAACAAAAAAAATTCAGTAGAAGGTGCAAGTCACCAGCTCTTGAGAAGCAAAACCAGAGGACTGTTACGTAACTGACAATTTAAAATATCTCTTTCTGTACACTGAAAAACTTTTGAAAATCCAAAACCAAAACTTCCATTATCTTACATTGTAAACTCATCCCCATCAGCAACCTAGATCACAGCCTTTTCCTCTCCTTTCCCTGTCAGGAATGAAACAATCACTTTGTCATTTTTATATGTGTCTTTTCCAACACAAATAAAATATGACTACATCTCCCTTAATGACAGTTTATCTAGGTGAAATCTTTACCTCTAAACCACTGAAACAACAGCATTTCTTTATATGGCCTTACATTATTCAAACTTAAAGAATTGCTGACAGTGAATGTGCTTAGGGATAAACAGACAATGGACATCTCAATTAATATATCAAGAGATGAAAAATTCAAAAGAGGAGCCCTATGATACTTTAGTTGGCTTAAGCTTTACACTTAAATCCCGATCCACTTACTTGGACGAGACATCAAGACTAAAAGACTAAAGGACAATTAGCACAGATGGGGGGATGCCAAGTCTGAAAAGGAATCTGGTCCTTAAAAACTGCCTGAAACTATAGAGGTTTTAACTGTAGCATAAGTGTGGAGGATGCTTTAATTTTCAATAACGAAGATTTTTTTTCCATTGAGCCACCTAACAGTTAAACAAAAATCACATACAATTGCAGGTAAACAAAACAGACTTAAGAAAACACATTCTTCTCAAGTATATTGTGGTGTCTTGCAAGTTCCTTTCCCTTATTTACTTGCTAATTTTCATTTCATAACAAAAGAAGAAAAGAAGAAGTTGGTTCAAAATAAATACATAATTTAACAAATATTTCAGTCAGAGAAAAGACTGGTATTTCATCCAGCATGGACATAGACGACATACTGCTGTGAAGCAGAAAATTGTTTTAGACAAATAAAACAGGTGAAAGTTATCATTACAAATCACAAATTACAGGATGTGAAAGACAATGAGGATGCCCACTTAGCCAATATAGACTTGAGTAGAGATATTTACAAACATACTACTGAAAAAAAATGTGTACTGTTATCAAATACATATAAGAATTAACAAGAAATTTGAAAGTTATTCTTTGCCCATCCACCAACACATATTGGACATTATCACTATTATTATTATTATTATTATTATTATTATATCTTCAAGCAGGAAAGAAAAAATAAATTGAAAGCAAGATGTAAATTTTGAGACCTTACTGTCCATTTCTTTACAGCTTCTCATCGTTACACACAAACACAATATTGTTTGTTTCAGAAGTAGTTTACTAATAAGAACTAGTATTTTAAAGTAAGTCAGTAATAAGTGTCCTAAAAAAAACCTTGTACCACAGTTTGGAAGATTATGAATGTGGTGATATAATCACATCAGGAAAATAATTTCGCTTCTTTGTTCTTTGTATTTTGCTTGCCAATATGGCCTCAACATGTTCAGAGTGTCTGATGAACACATATAGCAAAAAGGTCAAAAAGTACAGCATCCTGAGCAGTAAAAATTTAGAAAATTGAAAATATACAATGCCACAGGTTTATATAATTACTACAAATTGCACAGTTATTCATATATTCATTCTAGGGGGAGGATAGAAGGGGCTGTAGAGGAAAGATGGGAAGAGAAAGAATGAAGAGAACTTCCAGGGGAGGACATTAAAATGGTACAGTATTTAGATTTCTCACCTTCATTCTTTAAAATCTTCACTGCTCCTCATCCTGATTTCCTGTAGATAACATCAAATTCTTTTAAAAGCTTCCTGGGGAAAAAAAAAAAGACAGTATGTGTGTGTGTTTATATGCACATACTTTAAAGGAAAGGGAATACAACTACATTTTTCTCTAGACCTGAATGCTGCTAATAGTTGTGAATTTAAAACAGCTAAGCTCTGGTTACTTTATAAGAGCTTCATGAAAAAAAATGTACTTTCACTTCACAGTCTTTAATGTTCCCTATGTGCTCAAGTGGATAAACATGACAGGTGTTGCACCTTTGGGTAGGTATCTTCAAATACTTCTAAATCTTCAATATTTTTCCAAATAAAAACTAGTTAAATAAGAACCAATAAGATCTTTTATCATGTGGCTGAATTCCTCTCTGTGGACATTTATAGCCATTTCTTTCACACAGAACATAAAGCTGCTTTCTGAACTGACAGTGTACAAGTATGCTGCACAGAATTAAAAGCCATGAACACAAATAGCAGCACATCTGATTGACAGGAATACTATAACAATGGACACTAACTTTACCACACTTTCAGCAGCAACTGAGCAACTCTTCCACAGTTTTGAAAAACCTGAGTAAACACTGAGAGTGAAATCTCTGTCCATCCCCAAGGTCATATCTCCTACAAATGCATTTGATAAGAACTGCATTGATTTTTAATCAGCATGTGACTTTCAATTATATAAAAAATTTGAGCCTCCTATTGCCTTTCACCCTTTCCCATCAAAATCTTCATATACACATTGGAAGCTTGCAGGAGTATTCTGTGAATTAACTATAAATGCTAATTTATGAATAAAGCAGGTCTCTGTTTATGGGTCAATAGGGAGAAGTTTTAGACAAGGCTAGCCTGCTTGCTATTGTGGCAGTTCATGATTTATTAAATTTGTGCAAGTTATTTCTGCTTGAAGACAAAAATTGTAGGTAATTTGTTTAACATAATGCCATAATCATGATGAAGAGCACAGTTTTATTAAGAAAAGAGAAAATCAGAACAATGTTTGGAAGGTTTGTTTTTTCTAAGTGAAGCAATTTTAATAAAAAATATCCACTGCAATGCATTGTTGATGAGTTTCTTTAATTTTATTCTATACAGACGTGGATAATTCCAAACTGCAGCAAGCATATCTTTCTAAATTTGAAATCAATCAGAAATGGCCCACTTTTTTAAAGTCACCTGTTCTTTCAGCTTGCAATTTGCTTCAAGGTGAAGTCAGATATTTGTCACAAAGAGCAATGTGAGGAAAGGAGTGTATCATAGCGACATCTACAAAACAACCTTCAGGAGCTAATACACGTTGTCCCTTTTGTCACCAGCACCGTCATACATGATGAGATATGATGTCTTTAGTTCAGAAGTCATTACATGTATTAATTATTCAGAAAATGTCATAGAGGTTGAACACACATTTGCTCCTGAGGAGTTATGAAGTGAAGTCTGGCAAATGTGGATGATACCTAACAGGAAATTCTCTAAGTGTTTTGGAAATTTTCTGTCATCTGCCTTTCTGAAATCCAAGTAAAGAGGAAGAGAGGAAATGGCACACAGATTTAAATAAATAACAGAAATTTATAAAAACAAATAATGAAAAGTGACATTACCCATGTTGAAATTCAGCCAGTTACTAGGCTACAATATAGTTTTAAAATAATAATCATATCTATACCAATAAATATGTCCCATTGAAAGGATGTCTACATGGGTTTCATTCACATGGTTTGATACACAAGTATACACTAATTTCACTAGATCTGCAGGTTCCCTAAAACACAACATTGACTGCCTATCTGGACATCATGCTCACATTGCATTAAGGCAGAAGACTTTTACCTTCCCAGCTGTCTACCAGGACAACTACTGATATTTAGTCCAGAAAATTTTCAAATTTTCATCTGGGCAACATTGTCAGACATAAGGTTATTTTTCATAAGTTGTTTTTGTTTGAGTTTTTGTTTGTTTGCTTACTCTCTTTGATATATCTGGGATTAAAAGGAAATAACTGAGCATGTAAAGTTAACCATAACAAAATTAACTGCATGCAAACAGTATTACACATTTCTGATCTATTTTTATTTTCCAGGTTTTACTGCCAGAATCCTAGAATTGTGAAATTACTCCAAACTCTCCCTGCCACAGAAATGTTTCTGAGTGCCACCTCCCAGCCTAGCAGGGGAAGAGTGGGAGAAGGGAAGCAAGAGAGGAAGGGAATAAGAAGAGAAAATAGAATGCAGGAACTAACTTTGAATTTGTGCCGAAGCTCAGAACATTTTAATGACAAGGAAAAGGGAATTATTTCATCATTTTTCTCTACTCAAAAGAGAGATGAAATTGTCACAGTCCATCTTCAGGAAATATTTCCTTTCATCTCACTCGTAGTTTTGGTGATGACATTCCCATCGGGTAAAAAAAAAGTAACAAAAAACATATCTTTTGTAAGCAACAGCAATCTAGTATTGTGGAGTGATACTTGCCCATGAAAGACTTGCTCCCTGTTAGGCATTCTAAGGAAAACGTTAATAGGAAAAATACTTCTGGCAGCATCTAAAGCCTGACATTACAGACAAATCTGTCCTGCTCTATAGAAGTTATCCAGATCTAAGAATATTGCTGTCCAGGCCTCACAACATCTTTATTTTCCAGATACAATTAATTGCTACACTGCAAAGTAAAAAATGGCAGACAGAAAGACAGAACTGGATGCAGACCCCAGAGGGGGAGTGATTGAACTCTCTTAGATAATCAATACAGCTGCAAAAACCAGAGAGTACCCAAAGGGCTACACTGCATGGTGAGTCAGGGCTGAACCATGTCACTGAAAAAACTTCATTAGTGACAAAAACGGGAGCACAAAGATTGGGAAGGGGTGGGGGGAGCAAGCAAACAAATAAAACAGATGAGACAATTTGAGTGCAGTCAAAGAAGGTGCAGAGGGATGAGATTTATTGTGCAAATGGTTCTCTGTGCTGAAGAGCCTGTAGGATTTCTGAGCAAAGTAACCAGGAGAATCTGTGGAACAGACCCCCCACACTTCTTCAATAATAAAAGCAAAATTCAAATCAAACATCCAAGTTTCATTCCACAGTCTTTTCATTTTATACTAATGTTAAGTTTGTCTTTAGAGGACAAGTGGAAGTAAATGTTTTGGTGGACTATTAAAGTTTTCATAATTCCCCAACTAATACTAGACCTGAATTCAGTACTTGATATAAATGTTATACCTGCACTTAAAGGAATGCTGTATTTTCAAACATTCTTTTTTTTTTTTTGCTGGTGATCAGACACCAGATTTCTCAGGCTCATTGAAGTTAATTTGGAATTCCAAATCAGGAAGAAAATCCAAGAATATGGAACATTTTGATAGAGTTGGATTCAGAAAACAATTCAGTCTGTATGTTCATATGTTCATACGTAGACATATGTTGCCAAAATATTTATATTTCTAAGTGAAAACTCCCCATTAGATAGCTGGAGACACCTCACCTCTTACATGATTTTTTGTTGGTTTCACTGGTTTGAAAAATGGGCATGTCCTGAAAGTGCAAAAACTTTACACATTCCTCTAGATTACCCTGACACACAGAAGCCAGAAAGTCAAAACTTATGGTGCCTAAAACCAAGCCATTCAAGTTCTATTTTGTATCTCATATTCAGAATAACTTGCCAAGGTCACACAGAAGAAATCTTGTAGAGCTGGGAACAGGACTTAGCCTGCCTTTGGTCTAAACCAAAAGAAAGCAGTACTCTTACCTACTCAGTATCCACAATATTTTACCCACACAATTTACAAAACAAGGACAGGTTGCATTTACATGCACAGGACATAGAATGTGAAAAACACAGAAAAGATCTGAAAGATCCATGGATTCATTGTACAAGTCTGGAGCAGGTAATTTATGCATCACAGTTGGCCTTTCACCATTAACTCAGGAAATTACTAATTCACTAATTGCCAGAAAAAGCAAGGATGTGCTAGCAGTAGGATCTTTTCAAAATGTCATTTTTCCTTACAGTTTCTCTAAATATCTGCTCTTTGTCACTGTTCCACACAAACATAAATGAAAAGATTATTTGAACTGTGTGGTTATGAGCTTCACAGAAAAGACAAGGATAATGGCCACATAGTGACAAAGAAAATAAAAATCAGACAAGCCTTATAAGCATAACCATAATACTATATAAATGTATTGCAATCTACATGAAAACTCTGCAAGTGTCAGCACTCTATAAAGGTAAAAGAAACTTCTTTCTTCAGTGTAGTGGCTCTGCCTTGCAATGGCCTGTTCAGTTATTCCTCATCCTAGCAGTAATAGCACAGGAGCCAGTATAAGAAGAAATAAACATCCTTGTGCCAGTATGCCAGAGCCAACACTCCTGTCCCTATGAAGTCTGGGCTCCCTGCAGCACAAGTGTGAGAAGCACAACTACGTGACTCAGTGAGGAGTTGGGTGCCAGCATATTCCCCAGCCATTGAACAGAGCCACCAAACATTTGTCACTGTCACAGCCCGTATTTTATGGAAGAGGAAGAAAGCAAAGGAATAGACTGTGAAGGCTGGATGTGAAATTTCCAGCTGAATACAGGCAAGAGAAACTAGTTGTACAAAGCAGGAGAGAAGATAAAGCCTTGGCTGCACAGCAGAGATTAGAAGAGAATAATAAGGTAAGAAACTTTAAAATGGGAGTTTCATTGGTTCCCAGTTCGTTATTAACTTTAAATTTTTAGATTGAACCATTGCTAAAAGGTCTGGAAACCTCAAAAAAAAGTTTTATCTTTCATACTGTTATCAATTATAGTGAATTCAAATTAAACACATTTTCCGTATATGTTCTTTTTTTAAAAGACAGTCAGGACTATTTGATCTGTGAAAATACTTTGGGTTATATTTTTCATCCCTAAAGATAAAGAGAATAAAGATGTTTCCTTTAAAAATGCAATGACTTTGAGAAAAATAATGAATTGTCTATCAGGGCTTGTTTCTCAAGACATTGAGGTATTAAACTTTTCTGTTAAAAGAGGATAAAGCTATTAGGATCAAAAAATTTTCTAGTAACATTGGTTTTGCCTGCTTCTGTCTTCAAAACATCTTACAGTTTTCATAAAGCAAACTTTTATTTGAAAATTAGTTTTTCTCTTTATTAAACTAATCCTGTATGTTCAACATAAAATGTTATTTTAATGAGCAGATATGTTATTGGGGCCCCTTTAAAAAAAATTAAAATACCTATTTTTCCTGAGAAAATATTAACCTATCTCTTAAGATACTTGATTATTATTCATTATGAGTAAAGTAACAAGCATTTTCAGGTTTTACTTTTATTTTTAAATTGTGATGTTATTTAGAAACAGTTCTGCCAGAGAGCTGCTTTGCTTAGCAATGTAAAAGTCCTCCTGGAGAGAAAGAATTTGGACTTTTTAAATATTAATGTCAATATTAATATGTATTTCTACATGGTTCAGAAAAGGAATTTGAACAACATCACCCTTGCTACTATGACACTCCACTGAGGAAAGTTATACAGGAAAAGACACCCAACTGGAGACAAATACAATCCTTTCTTGTGGCAAAAATTGCTCTAAAAATTTGCACATATCTGAGCACAAACAGCAACTTATGGCAAGCATTTTTGTGCTTGAAAGCCCCATTAAAAAACATGAATAAAACATTCACCTTCAAAAAAAGGTAAGATTACCTGTTCATTTAAGCTTTGAAATGCTACTTGTACTACTAAGACTGCTTCCTACTTGTCTAGAGGATGTGAGCATTGTCTGGCATGCTGGGAAGCAGTGGAGCAGAGGCACATGAAGGGCTCCCTTCTTTGACAGACACATTTTCCAGCATAGAACACAGATGTTAGCCTCAGCATATGGGAGACTTCCAAACAAAGTCTGAACCAATCCATTTGATTTCATTATTCCTGCCTCCTTCATTCCACAGGTTAGTTTTTGTTCCCCTAGGTCTCTCCCCTTGCCATCTCCCAGCACAGTTTTGTGGTGCTAAGCCCCCGATGTGCAATGGAAAATTGAGTGTATGACCTGCATAGTGCCTCAGAGTAATTAGTAAAATACTGAGCTTTTGAGGAAAGGCACTCTAAAATTATATATTTATTGCATATTTAATCTTCATATTTGTTCACAGAAAGTAGAGCTAATAAGCAAAAAACATAGTGTTGCTATTAAAATCACACACAGACATTTGCTTTCCTCAATGAATAGAAATATTTTCATTGTACGTATGTGCATGACAATTAAAACGGTTCTTTGTTCACCACTTTTAGTAGGCTTCAGATTATTAACATTATCCTTGCAAGAGCATGACCCAGTTACAAAGATACATGAACAATTTGTCAGCAAAGATTGCTTAAATAATACTTACATTGAAAGGTCTTTGTTTAGGTGGGAAGGAAAAAGAAAAGTAACACTTGAAAATCAGCTGGGTTTAGTCTCAACACTGGAACTGAACAAGAAATTCTTGATGCCTGCCTTGTCTGACTTCACCATTCTTCCTAGGACATATATTAGGCCAAAGTTTATTTTATCAAAATAAAGCATTTTTTTGGCAAACCTTCATTCTATTAACCTCACAGAACAGAGAAATCAAATGTTATGTTCAAGTAAATAAAAAGTGATTAATCAACAGCAAGACAAATGCAGACCATATTCCAGTGTACTCAGTGAAAGGAAGCAATATCTGCTTCCACTACTCCATTGGTTGGCCTGATGTGATCAGCACAACTGAATCTGGGTTCTGCTTCAACAACTTGCTGCATAATTTCTGCAAGATGAAACCCTGTTTTTTTCTTGGCATATTTTATACTTTGAGTATATAAAAATTATTCTACAACATTAATAGTTATAAAAAATAACACTTGCTCATTTGTTTTTGTTTACGTAACATTTTAATCAAACATGTTTTTGCCATGATTTTATCTTACTCTGAAATGTTTACTGATGTCTGGTTTGCATTACAAGCTAAAAATACCTAAATAATATTTCTATATCTTTAGCACAAATACTACTCCTAAAAGACCACATCTCATGTTTGAAAATAAGAAAAGACATTAATACAGTAATAGTATATTTATACAGTAAAGAAAGACAGTATTTGCAGCACTCACTAGCACTATAATTTCAAAAAATGTAAGAGTTGGAAACAGAAGTCATGTTCCAGAAAACACACACAATTTTGCTTACTGTAACAGCAGTTCCAGTGTTTCAGGAACATAGACCTAATCTTCATCCAAAAAAAACAGAAAAAAAAATTTAAAAAGTAAATTAGAAAGATAAGCACAATTAGACAGATGGCAATAAGTGTGAATATTTCCAGCATGATTTAATAGTAGTATTGGGGTTTTTTTGTTCCAACAAGGCAGAACAGAGTAAACAACGAATAAAGGCATTTCACAAATTTTCACCAAAACGAAACATGATGAGTCCCTGATTTAGTACAGCACAAATTTGCAATCCACCTACTTGAAATCAGTTCCCATGCTAGAAAGCTTGTATTATATGCACTACCGAGCTTTTCCTAGCTTTTTAAATGGAAAATCTTGAAGGCAAGGAGCATGAGTGAATAAATACTCCTCAAAATTTGTGGGCAAAGGGACAATAGGAGACCAGAAAGAGACAGGTGGCCTAAGAGTGGCAAGAAATAGCAAAACTTTCCGATTTCTGGTATTGAGAACAGATGGAGCCTGCAGCTACCCACAAAATACAGAACAGAATCCTGCTCAGAGATGGCAAGCAAAAGCTTCCCCTGTAACCATGGACCATTGACGAGCAAAAAGAAATTAAGAAAGTCAAAGAGTTACTGAGTTTGTAATATTTGCAAAGAAAAAGGTTTTCTAGCAGTATTTGAAGGAATTATAAGCTCTAGGTAACAAAAAAATATATCAGTACTAACCTTGAATGCTGCATGTGCAATTTTGAATGTTGTTCTAATTTATTGTCTATTTTCTTTTATAAAAGAACATAGAAATATTAATAAGAAAACGGTGCTAGATCATTTGAATCAATGAAGAGGAGAGAATAAATAAAAATAGCTGCAAACAAATCATACCAGGATAAAGAGCTAAAAAAACACATGCTAAAAATCTAATCAAAACCTGCAGCTCTCTTTGAGAGTTGTTTTCAATTTTTTATTTGTCTATTCTTAAGATGCTGAGAGAAACTTGTCCCACAATGGGATTCTTTGGCTCAAATTAATTACTTTCACACATTATGAAGATACGCCAAACTATCTCTTAATAGCTTTTGATACCTACTGAATCAAGCAAGCTCCCTATTAAATTGAAACATTTTCAAATGCTCCTGTAAAGTGGAGATGTACTTCAATGCTCTCAACAGTAAGAGAATACCTCCTTTTTTTTCTTCATCTTCTTTCTGCAGAAATTACACATTTTCTCTAGAAAAGATAGCTTTGTTGTACTCATGGAAGACGTTTTTAGGTAGTTATTATCTACATTCTTGTCACACAGGAATGAAGTAAGATTTTTCTTTCTCTCTGCAGAGAAAAGTGGTAATCATTACAAATCCATTTCCAGGAATCCTAATATGAATTTTGTCAAATGCACTAAAATTTTAAATTCGGTACATAAATAAATAAACCCCAGCACTTTGCTTTGGATACTTTATTTGTGTCAATGTAGAGCTATGACACTGATTTATAAAATTAAATAGCACCAATTTAGAAAAATATTTCTAAATAAAAGTCTTACAAGGAGATGGGTCAATAACATACTACAGAGTTCACTAACTCACTTTCTTTGACTTTAATTAAAAGATACTTACTTGCAAGCATAAATGAGGTATTAGCAGACTGATATTTCCAGTCACAGCTCCAGAAGAAAATTATCTTCAATTATTTTTTATTACTTATATGGAAGAGCACATGGATCATTTACATTAAAGTGTAAAGAAAAATAGTTGATCTTACTGATGGAACACAGCAGGTATCCATTGAAAGAAGAAGGCACAAGGCATGAATATGGATTTTGAGGAGAAGCCTGCAAAAAAAGCCCTGTTCTGGTGTCAGAGTTTTTGGGGTTCAGACCAAGAGACAAGCACATGTCAGTCACAGAAAGAGCACTATTCACTACAGATATTCAGCCAGTACATTTACAGACATTTTCTAAACATACCATTCACAACTATCATCATCATAAATTCAGCTATCTATAAATACAAATGCTGTCTTTTAAGGCTCTGCTCATTAATACAATTAATTGCTGTCTGAAGGGTCTTTAATTGCTTCACTGCTGCCAGTGGTTACAAGACAGTACTTGACTCGTCTTTGCTCTTTCACAAGTAATGTCATATTGTATTTCAGAACCTTTGCATATATCTTATGACTATTGAACACACAATTATTCCCAAACACTGTCTATTTGCTAAAAGGCAAGCTTTTTTGGGTATTTCTCAGTTTACATGATCCAGATAGTTGAATCTACAGCTATTCCCTCCTATAAATATATAAGCAAGGTTTGCTTTTCTCTTCCCTTTCATTCCTTCATGAAGTATTAAAAAATGAATATACAAATTCTTTCAGTGGCCACACAAGAAAATCATTAGGCAACATTCTAGTACTCCAAATTGTCAAATGGTTTTCACATAGACAGTTTACAGTTTGTTTCCTGGAAATATATTGAACATTTAGAATAGAACACTTTGCTTACCTATCTGATACTTTTGAATTCACATATCTTTTTTCATTTTCTTTTTCTTTGGTAGAGCTTGGAGCTCTCAACACACCTAAAACTCATCAATGTGGTGGCCAGTTCTCTTACAGACATACTTCAGATGAATTGTCTCTATTCTATAATCACCCCAAACCATCAATTGCTAGGTGAAACAAACATATTTACTTTGATCAAAAAAAAATTAATAATTCTAAATTTTGTGGTGATTCCTCCAGCCAATGTCTTATGGATCCTTTTATTCTAGTGGATATCTGTATATTTCCAGGGATGTCTATATTTAAGATTAAACAATGTCCATGGTTAGTCACCACAGTCAGATCAACCAAGATTGTGAAATCCTGGTATTGATTTGGGGCATGCCTGAAAGGGAACAATAACCTGCAACACTTTCTGCCTTCACAACCTTAATATCTGCAGTAAACACAGAGGTGGTTATACAGAACAGCAGACAAAATATCTTAGACTGCCTTTGGCTGTATATTGGAAATTAAACATTCCCCCAGTAATCACAAGAGTTACAAGCATTGTGTGGGCTATGAGTGCAGTCTTTTAGTGGACTATGCCCAACTCACAGAAGAGATTTGGATTTTTGCCTTTACCCCAAGCAAATATCCTGACCACTGAACTTTAGAAATGGGAATGAAAAGGATCATCGTTATCTTCACCAAACTGTTCTTTCAAAGGGGATTAAGAGCATTCAATCCTTCTAGAGAATTAGACCTGAAAAAGTACAGTACTAAACATGTCCAAGATGACAAAAAAGGTCCCCCTCTTTCCCTTTAGTTTTTCAACCAAAATTTAAAGATGGTTTTTTAACACCTGACTTGCCAGTTATCATCTGTTGTTAGTTTAGGCTGATTTCAATGGAATTTCCACACAGCAGGCAAAAACAAGCCTTCTTATTTCATCTTACTGCTCTTAAAGCATTCAGTCGAAACTGATGAAACCACTGAGCATCAAGAGCAAAGTATGGCAAAGGGGCAGGACACAGCAGAGAAACATACATAATAAAGAACATAGAGCATGTTTCAATATCCACATATTTTAATCCTCTGAGACAAAGGAAGCAAAAATTAAAACGGAGGGAAAAAAGAAAAATTACATTATGTTTATTAAAACACTTCAAATAAACAGGAGATTGGAAAGTTAAATCGAGGTACTGTGAGGAATGTCCAACTGGAAGAAGTATGGTTTATACAATGGAAGGGAAGGTCTTCTATGTTCTTAAAATAAGGCTTTGTCCTTCTCATGTCATGAATCTTGTTCTGGGGTGTTATAAACTCATGTGTTAGAAGACCACTTATAATCTATCATAACCTTGCTTTTACCTCAATCCAGGTCAGAAAGCAGACGTAGAAAAGTCAGCTTAGACATTATCCATGAAACAGGAGCCAGAAACTTAAGTCTTTGTTTTCATTTGATCCTTACCCAAATATAATTCTGTTGTTTTCTGAGGAATATTAAACTCCGTCTCCATTAAATAGTTATGCTAATGAAACTCTTCAGCCCTCCAGTTGCAAGTTAACTAAAGTTAGAATAGATCATATGTTTTGTGCATTTCTGAAATAACTAGAAGAGGCAATAATCAAAAAAGACTGCAGTTTCTGGGGGGGGGAAATGAACTGAAGGAACCAGGTTTACTTCTTAATATAGACAAAGATGAATGTTGGGGTTTTACTCTTTAGCAATAGGCACTACAAAATGTTATACTGTATACAGATGTATACAGACTCCAATAAATAAGGCAGAACATCAGACCCTAAATTGACATACTTCAGTGGTAGCAAAGGTGATAATAAACTGTTTTATCACTGAGAGCAGTCTGCACTACATACAGCTGTTTCATGCTTTCATGCACTTATGCTTTTTCATATTCAGACACTATATATCTGTCCTTTGAAGCAGACTATCCAATTTATCATCCAGCATCCCATTCACAGTTCTAAAGATACCTCAGGCAAAGGGTGTTCTCTCAGTTGATCTATTTGTTGTTGCAGCACCAGTACATTTTCTATGCATAATACATTACTTAGGGCCAAGAGAATAATATAAATAATAATAATAAAAAAATTGTTGTACAACATTCTCCAGGATCCTCATAAACTTATCCAGCTGCATCACAAGCAGTTTTCACATGCCTTAAAGACAGCTTTACATTAATCAAAGTCTTAATACAACTGTATATCTTTAACTGACTTACTTTGAAAAAAGTAAGCAAGAATGTTTCCTCTAACAGTACTAAAAGCAACATCCACAGAGCAGCTACAGAGCTCAAATGTTTGGGGCAGACATGGTTTCACTAATATTTTGAGCATGTTTGCAGCCTTTCTTTAGTAACAAAATTTAATGGTTGCATATGACTTTTGTTTTAGGTTATCCAACAAATAACACTTGTCACAGCAAATGTCACAGACTGTCATCAGAGAAACAAAAGAATAAAGAAGTTAAAAGAAATTTCTAGATTTTCTCCAAAATCTAGCTTACATTTAAAAGCGTGCACTCACAGATGTTTATTCACATGCACACATCATGCTGGGATCCCAGAGATTTGCCTATTGGGTTCTCAAAGTTATTTCTACAGTTTGTGTAGTCTTACATCAATCATAAAAGTGGTCCTGCAAAAATGTTATCCATTATGCAACTGCGCATGACTTTACACAAAAGCCTACCACACACTACAATGTTAAACCAAAAGGACAACTTGGGGTTGTGCAATAAAATAATTTTTTTACACTTGACAATACTTCTTGACATCTGATCAAAGATGCTTTTGCTAAAAATGCAAGTTTCCTCTGTAGCGACACAAAATGTCCAAATTTAGCATTAATCCTTTTTTAAGTGGATTAGGACTGATAGAAGCTTGACTTGACTGTTCAGAGGAACTGCAATTTAAAACTAGTGTTACCAAATAATTTATGGATTACATCTTTTTCTAATTCTAATTCTCCATTTTAAAGCTATAAAGAGAAGCACCAATACAGGGCAATTCTCTTATTTAGTGAAAATAAGTACAGGTTGAGGTTACTGCCTGTGTTACATCAGCAAAGTTAGTTGCTAGAGAATTAACCTGTGCAACACACAGGGAAGAATAATTATTCCTTTAATCTACCCTTTAATTAGGACTTGTGACACATTTCCATCACTGCTATCAAGAAACATTACTGTTCTTGACTGATGCAAATGGAGGCAGTGTTGCAGGATTTTTCCTCATCTAGAAATTAGGTCAACTCAGGTATTCCAATTTATCGCCAGATTGAACTTCATAATAAAAAAAAAAATTCAAAAGCCCCAAAGTAATGAGAAATGGTTAGAGCTTGGTATTTAAGTCGAAGTCCAAATTATTAAACAATAGTTAATTTCCAAAAAAAATTGGTTCACTTCTGTGTATCTCAGCTTCCCCATTTTTAAAAAAGTGATTGCAGGCAGTAAAATAAATACCATTATTTAGATATTTAGTTGCCTATTTAAAATAAAGGAGGGGGATGGAATTAGCTAACTCTATGCAAAGTTTTCATATGAATCCAAATATTTTATTTGTGAATTTCTAACATAGTGGCTAAGGTTAAGTGAGAGGATTTTCTTAAGAGCCAATAATTTCTGCAGGCAATCCCCTTACCCACAATTTCTGCTCGTAGTCCAGCAGCTAAACTTACAAACCAGAATACTCCTCCCACAAAAGCACAACCTAAATGAGTCCTCTAGGAAAAAAGAGGGGCATTTACTTCATTATTTATTTTTGCCCCCATTAATATGTGTGTAAGAATTCATGCTTAGTGGCATGTTTTGCCACTGGTATTTATTTACATTTCTATACTTTAGGGGAAAAGATGAGGACATGCATCATAAAAACAGAGTATTTAAGAATATTACAGTGCTCAGAATTGAGTTATTTAAAACCAAATAAATTCAGCTTGTACAGAAAAAAAAAATCCTCACATATTTTTAGTTAATTTCTATTGTCTTTAATGTCAACTTTAATCACAGTCACTACTACCCAATTTCCTGAACCTCTATGAGGAAATTTCTTTATTCTGTCATATCTGTCACATTTCCTTGTTCTCACAGGAAAACACGAGATAGAGAATCTGTTCTGTGATCTTTCCAGGCACAGAGGTGAGGCTGACAGGTCAGTAGTTCCCAGGGTTGTCTTTTCTTCCTTTTTCAATTAGGAGTACTGTGTTTCCCTTTGAGCACTTATTCAATTTTCTCATGTCTCATATGAAAAAAATTTAGGGGAATTCTCTCTCAAGCGAAAAAACAATCAAACATAGCCACATACTTTACACATTCATTGTACTGTACATATTCATTGTGTGTATTATGCAACACATATTAGATCTCCAGGTTGTACCTCAAAGTTTTTACCAGCAATATATTCAGTGTGCTTAAACTGCAATGAAGAGAACAAATAAATAAATAAATAAATAAATAAATAAATAAATAGATAAAAGAATAGCCTTCAGGATTTTTCTTTGCAGAACTAGCATCAAAGAAACTATCACAAGCAAGGTTAAAACTTTTTTGGAGTATACTGTCCTATACATCATCAGTTATTGAACACTGTAAGAGAACCCTGGACAATTTGTGAACAAGCTGAGGACCAAGCTTTTCACATCAGTGTACAGTTGACTTCTCTGAGGATTACCACTTAGTGATAGTTGTTGAAGGAAAACACAGAAAGAGTTTTGAGAACAGTGTCTCAGTTACACTTCCTCTCATACTGGTTCCCCAAAAACCACTGAGTTTCGCCAGCAGACTTTGGTGGTGGCACTCTTACCTTCACACCTTCGTGCCATACCTCATGGCCATTCCTAAGTGGTCTAGCATAGTACTCAATAAAGGCAAACTCTTTCAATGGATGTCTTCTAAATCTTCAGCTCGTGACCTGACAAGAGAAAACGGAAAGTGAGGTTCAAGTTGTTGGGGACCTATTCTGCTACACGGAATGAGAAGTGAATCTAAACTTAGGACTCCCAGAACAATATAAAAAAAACATCTTCTTGCCAGAAGCTGCTTAATGTTCTAGAAAGGAGTAGATATGCAGAACAAGCTAAAACCAAGACAGGTGAGGACTATGATAACTTTCAATAGATGAAAAGATGGAAGAGGAAACAAGGCACTGCCTTGCACAGGGTGATGTGACCAAGTCAATCAGCTCATGGATGAACTAAATTAATAAAACTGTGCTTTAAGTTCATCCTATTTAGTTCATCCTAAATAAAAATTTATTTTTTATTTCTCTATGGTCAGAGTCAAAATCTCGCTGTACCTTTACTTGATGTAAAAAAGAAGTAACATATGCTGTCATTTATGAAGTTTGATAATAAGCAGTTGCCTAGCTTTGCACACATGGTGAAATCACTTTAAGTTGGTTTATACGCACATTTCCTAGCTCACAGAATTTGCAATTGTAAAAATAACTATTGCTCCTGTTCTGTGATGGGATCTGTGTAGTGTGCTCTCCTGCAAAGCATCTTATTAAAACTTAAATTCTATATAAGCAGATTTCTTTTGGCTGAATAGCGTTCATATACATAAGATGTGCAAGGGAAAAATCGCCTGTAAATAAAGGAAGTTGAAACCTCCTCTGGAAAATTCAGAAGACACAATAAACTGTCAAAGCAAATTTTCCCTTGCTTATTCCTTCACAAAACAGCACGGGATGTTGAATATAGGAGAAGCACAGGAAGAGCAAACAGACAGATCTGCTGTTTCACAATGATTAATGGTTTCCAATTCAGCCCCACATTGTTCAAGATTAACATCTGCTTTGTAAAAATTAAATTCAGTATAGAGGCATGGATTTTAGAAATCCTAATGGCTAACAGTGCGTTTCTAACGGTTAAAATTGTGTTTCTTTTAAGGCAAATACAAGTAAATTTTTCTGGTTAATAAGGACTGAAGTCTTGTTCACTTAATGTCAGCTGCAACACAAATGTTCTATAAGTCACATCCATGTTGGTTGGGAATATGAAAAAAAATACACAGAAGTTTTAAAATATCAAAAATAATTTTAAATTGTATACAGTTTCTGCCTTTTTTTCTCCCAATCATTTTAAAATCAGCAGTTCTATTTATGTTTTCCAAGGAAAAATAAATGTCACATATAATAGTATTAGCTAAGATTGTAAGGGATTATCAAGAGAAAACTGCAAATCACTAGCAAAAGAAAAAAGGGATGAGTCATAATCTTACAGGGGTTGAGAAAATTCATAAGGTGGAATGAATTGGAAACATTCTGTATCTAGGGAAAAAAAAGGGGGTGGAAGAAGCACAGAGATAACTGGAACTCATCAAAACAGCACATCTAAATTAAAAAGTTGTTATTCCTGTCTCTGGAGATAGCAGCCTAATGCCAACCTAATTCATATATTCATTTACCTTTTGTTATATTGAACTCATATCTTATTGTCTTGGTATTACCTAGCAAAGGGCTACATACCATACCAGCTACTCTCCTCTCCCCAGACTGCTTTCATCATCTTGGTACCTACATGTTTCTAACAGTAGGCAAAGAAACACTTGAGAGTAAAGGAAGAAGTGAACTACAAAATATTCCCAATCTGAAGATGCCTGTACAGGTCAAATTTTCCAGATATCTATCAGAAAAATTAAACAAATGCAGACCAAAAATTCTGTTTATTGAGAAAGTTGAGCTGCAGGAATGGAGGAGAAAGAAGCATTAAGAATTTTTTAAATACTTCTATCTTTATCTAGGTTTTTTTCATAGAATACTGTCTTTCCAGAAAAAATAACTTGTGGTTTTCACACAACAACTAAAAAATATGTATATCTCTTAAAAAACATTTTTTTTAAGCAAAAAGGCAAAAAAATTTAAAATTTGATGCTGTCAAATATGTAAATATTAATAAAAGTTTAGATCTTATTCAAAATTAAGATAAATTTGTCTTTTCAAAGAACTGGAAAACATATCAGTTCTGTATTATCAGCTCCAGCATCCATTAAGTAGTATTTTCTAGAGATATACTTACCAAATATTTTTTTTAGCCTTCGTAAAGGGCACTAAAGCAGATCCAAAAAACTCATGACAAATTGCAGATCATAGCTGGAAATTATTTACTTAAACATTTTCCGTGAGAAAAGTCCTTCAAGCACACTTCATGAAATTCAGGATATCCTTTTGGCAAGGAGTACTGACTCTTAAAGATACTTAGGGAAGCTGATAAATTTTAATAAATTTTAGGGTATCACCATGGAAATCAGAGTTGTCACTTGATCAAGATTTTACTATTATTATAATAATGTAAGCACAGATGTCAAAAGAAACAAGGATATTGTAAATTCATTCAAAGAGCAGAGAGAGAAAATAGCAAATGTGAAATCAGAAGTTAAAAGCTATGCAACTACAGGGCAGCATTTGTATTTATGTGAGGACAAAAAACACATTACTTTTACGGAGAAAAACTCCATTCTATGAAGGTATTACTGAAGAAAAGTAAAAAATTAAAAGTAGAAATATGTTCTACTGTACACTTTCCCATAGTATTGGAAAACCAGACAAGGAACCAAACAGAGAAATGAACTGAACTGAGAAAAACGACGTTAAAAAATGTAGAAAATACATATTGACATTATGACATAACATTTAGATATTATTCCCCTGTGCCTTCTTCAATTACATGTCTTTGTACAGGAAAGAGATGCTGAAGAAAACAGACTGCATAGACTAGCCCTACAACAGTGCTAATCTTTCTGCAAACTTAATATTTTTATCTAATGTCCAAAATTTCCACAGTCCACTCTGGATTTTAACACATTGACATGTGCTGGTATCTCTTTTAGTATATCTCCATTATTAAAATGTGTTTTTTCTCAGTGCAGGCTCACTGAGATGCCACTTGCTACCTAATGTTATGCATTTTTCATAAGCACAAGCATTTTTAAATGATCACTACTAAAAAATTTAAAATAAAGCCAAAACAAAAAACACCAAAGAATAATAAATATGTTCTTAAGGAAAAATATGCAGGTATATTTCTTCAACAGCTGATGCATATTTCCTCAAAGGTATTTCTGCTACACAAGGACAATAATTAGATGCCACTTTAAAAAAGCATAATGTTAAACACAAGGTAATGAATGTCTCTCTACGTCAAGTAGATTAATCTTAATATGGTTCATCTTTATGCAAATATCACAATGAGTATCTGGAGGGTTATAATTTCCTCTACTGCAAAATCTGTGAAAGTGCTGTATCTCAAGTCCTACTTCATATAGAAAAACAGCAGCTTCCACTACATCAGCTGTTGGCAAATCTCATAGAGGAAGACTTTTCTCTAGTTCTACATTGTTATCTATGTATCTATGTGCATGTATACATCAAAAAAATTCCTTTTATCCATTACTTAAGAAGAATTTTTGTATTTTGTACCAAATTATATATGAGTATTCTCAATCTAGATTAAACTATTCTTTAAAAAGAAAACCTTTAAAAACCTTGCCAGTGTTTCAAATGACCTGAAATTTTCTACAGCTTTAATCTATAGGATAGCACAGATATTTATACAGGACCTACCTAGTTATTTTTTCTGCAAGCCAAAAAGGTAAACACATAGATACTCAAGTGATTCTAATATCTAGAATTGGCTTCAGAAAGTAAAAAAATTTAAATTTCCTTCATTGTGAGGTGTTCAGAAAACCTTACATGAAAAAAGATACTCTGACAAAATTAAAATCTATTACAATAATTTCTTTTCTGATATTTTTCATATAAAATATTTAGATATCTTATGTAATAGCAGATTATTATACCCTGTAAAATTAATGGTACATTTTTGTCTTCTCAAAAAAAATTCTTTAAAAATTTTATTAAAACGTTTTCAATTATACTACACCCATATAGGAAGGTTTCAGAATGCCCTGTCCTTTCCTGAGCAGGCACAGTTCTAATTTCTTCCCTGTATGGGCAGCCTTAGTAGCAGCCCTCCCACAACAGGAAACCATAGGATCCCCAGGTCACAAAAGTGACACTGTGTGCTTCCCACCCTGACCTTTTACCTTCATATTCACTAATTATATAAAGCAGGAGAAAGAACAAAATAAAATTGTTTTCTCATGCCAAAAAATCGTGGAGTACTAGAGCTTTATAGGAGACAAAGCAAATTGTTGTATCCACCTGCTAACAAGTCTCTCATAAACCCACAGTAACTGCTAGCAATACCTCTCTGAATCAAACCAGGCCATCATCTACCAAGTGGAGTGAATATACTGCTCCTTTACAACACGAACTTTCACTGTAAAAAAGAATTAATATTTCTATTACCTGTTATTGGGCTGATGCCAGCAGGCATGAAATTGTATAGTGAGAATACGCTTGAATTAAAATATGCCAGAGGAATGTAAAACATCATCTACTACAAGCATACAGGTGCTTCAGGGAGAAACAAAATTAAAAACCAAACAAACAAAAAACCCAAACAACAAAAAAACCCACCACAACAAAAAAACACCTCATTATCCAAATCTTTACAAATACTTTATTTAACACAGTTTCTTTTATCTTATTCCTGTTCAGATAGTGAATATAAAATAGAGAAAATCATTCTCAGTGTTCATCTATATGGAATTTGTTACTCAGTTTCTCATATTCATTTTTCTTTATCTTTTGATCAGAATTTAGTTGAGAGAAGAAAACACATACAGGGACGTTAGAGAATGGATACAGCAAGGAGTAATAGGGAAAAGAGGTGCTGAAACTGAGGTTCCAAACATGATCTAATGGACAGCCCCAGAAATCTCATAAATCAGAGAGATTACTAGATCACAGGAGACAAAAAAACTAATTATTACCATAGTTTTAAAGATTGGAAACAACCACAAAATCACACCAAAATTTTTCAGCAGACTTAACATGACCCCAAATTCCCAGTGTCTGCCCCAGGGACTCCACATAAAATAAAACATTGCAAAAAAAAATTTAAAAAGGGCTTTTTTTCTTCTGTAGAAGGAAATATCATTAGGAAATATCATTAGGAAATATCATTTTAGGATTCACTGACTTTGTTTAAAATGTTTGCAGCACCATACGGCTCAGAGATGGTTATGTTCTGTGAAGAAAGCATTTTAATAAACCATTATACTTTGCCAGAGGAAGTATAGAGTTCTCTCCCCAATTACAAATGATGATAATTTTAAGTAATGTCAACCACACTGATTCTTCAGTAATAAGACAATGCTGAGATATTTTCTAGAAAGCACGAAAACATGTCTTAAGTATATTTGTCCCAATATTGATCATCTCTATGTAAATTTGTGTCATGTTTTCTTTCAATAGAAACATGACATCAGATAATTATTACATCTTCCAGGCAATAATTCATCTTTTTTTTAGGCTTAAAAATTTTAAAAGCAAACCAAGTTAATTATTATAGGCACCAAAAAAGTCTATGTTTTTAAAGAACTCTTCATCTTCCTTATATTTCTTCATTACAGCAGCCTGATAATTTTTCAGCAGTAATTGTAATGGCAGGATTCACCTACAGAACAATATGACAACTATTTTCGAAACAAATCCTGAAATATACCCTTTAAATAGCTTAGAAAAGTAAGAAAAAATTTAAACTGCATCCATAATGTAAAATTTCATAGCTTGATGCAAAATGTGACATCACAGTTACTTCCTAGTATATCAAAGGCATATCGATTAGGGTATTAACTGTGTGTATAAGTCACAGCTTCCAACACAAGTACATACTCAGCAACTCCAAGTTGGTAGCAGCTGAGATATCTTGCAGTCAAGGAAATGGAATATGCAGCCTCCTCCTGTGCTGATGACAAATGAAAAGTAACATCAAAAATATTCTCCCTTTCTACCATTTACATCACTATAGGGAAGGGGATGAAAAAAAGCTCAGCAGAGGAGGACAATGAGTGCAGGCACATTGATACTCAGCTTTCCCAAACAGTTAGTTTAAAGCAAGTTTGGTCTTTCTTGGTACTTTAAAATCAGAAGGGGAGTCTCATAGGGTAATAAGAATGCAGAGAAATGTGAATTTTAGGGGAGAACCGGCAGAGGAGATGGTTACATACTTAGATTTATCACTGGGAATTGTGATGACTTCTGTCCTTCTTTCCCTGTGGAAAGTCTCACCAGTGCCTTCCCCTCGCCTACTGCTTGACTCCTGCAAAGCCAGGGAGGTGCCTCCCGTGACCCAGCAGCAGTAACCTGCCACCCTTCCAGCCATCCCTCCGCTGGAGACCCAGCAGTGCCAATGCTCACGGTGTGAACATCTCCAAGAGGCCAGAGAGGATGCTTCTCTCCAAGAGCTGCCTCTTGCCCAGCGACAGAATCTTTCCCTCAGGAAACACGTGCTGTTTCTCGCTGCAAATTTTCCTAAGGCTGTTTTATTTATCCTTTTCAGTTAGCAGCAATGTATCACTGCAAGTTTTGTGCACGTCATCTCCGCAGACAAACAGAATAAACCGAAGGTCTGAGGTGAGCAGTTTGTGGTAAAATGAAGAATATCTCATTGAACAACTTAACAAAGTAAATTTCTTGACAAAAAAAAATCAGCTGAAATTCAGAGTGCTGTTTATGAGGTGTGTGGAGAGATTACACCTGAAACAGTAATTATTGAACTACATTTAGAAAATTGCAATATTTTTATGGTAATTCTGGTACTATTTTTTTGTTTGGTTGGCTTTTTCTCATTTTACAAAATGTGAGCATAAATGATCATCTTATTAGAAAAATATCTTGTATGGCATCACATTCCCTCAACGTTAATTGTCAGTCTGTATCTCCCACTACAAGTGCTGTATGATGTATGAAGACGACACTGAGTTTTCAAATTAGATTTTCAACAGCTAAGAATCAGTATGAAAATTAGAAAGTCTATTTTCTTAACCAATTCACATTCTCTTGCCGGGAGTTCACAAGCCAACCACTATCCTAAATTGGATTTTGTTTAAATGGATGTATGAAATTGGATTCTAGGAGTATAAAAAAAAGACAAACCTTAATTGGTTTAAGCTGGACCATTTTCTTCAGAGAAGCATAAAGCTGGAACATTATTTCTTTAAAGAGGAAACATTGGATGTGTTCTATTGTACTGTATTGTCATCTAAAGTATAACTATTTAACTATTACTGCATTTTAATGTCACAGTATTAAAAACTAAACAATATTTCAAGATTTATAACAGAAAAACACCTAGTTCACAGTATTTTTCCTGTGCCATAAATCAAAAATATTAAAATAGCCTAATTTCAACTGTAATTCATGAATCTATACCATGCTTTTTTAAAGTTAGTAGAAAAGTAAAGATGCTGGCACAGAGTACCATCTTAGAAATATCCAAGGGATCACTGAAGAAAGTGACAGTAAGTGCCAGAGTGATGAATATCATGAAGCCAAACTATTAAAGACAACGTGATAATTGACAAACAGCAGAAAATTAAAGCCTGAACAACATACTTGTGCCTAGATATTTCTTACTGATTTAGTGACTTGATCGAAATGGTCCTGGTACTGTAGGATTTGCAGTTCGTTTATGGCATCCTCTTGTCATGAAAACTGAAATATAATGGTTTTGCTACTTGCTGGAAGAAATTGCTTCCTGTTGGGCAAATTGGTTATAAAGTGATCTCATATTAAAATATCAGGGTCTGCCCTGCCTTAGCTGAGTCACCTCAAATATGCCAGCTATCAGCTACATAAAAGAGATTTTATTAGACTCATTTTTGTCCTTCACAGGCTTGGCATCAATACTAATCTGAAATTGAAATTGGAAATACTACACATTTTTTTTAAATAAACATTCACTTTATAAAGAGCAATAGGTTGCCTATTCCTACAAGCACTACACAAATAAAGACTCCTCTTTTTCCACACAAGATACAGCCCTTGTGTGATTATTTTCCACAATGCTCAGTATATATAATCAAAATGAAATCTGACAGATTATTCAGAGTTTTTATTTTGTTGACAGCACAAGAGCCTTCTGAAGACTGGACTTCTAATTTAAAGTCTCAACTTTCAAACTTAGCATCAGGTAAGACAAATATCTCAGTCTCTTACTACTAAAATGAAACAAAAATGTAGTTTTTGCCACATAATCTCACATTACTTCTTTTCAATGCATTTCAGATTCAAGGAATAGTGAAGACCAGAGCAGAAATAAGTAAGTAATATATTGGGCCCAGTTCACCTCAGAAAAAAATAGCCCTTCCAGTGGTTCAGATGTATACATTGACATAATTTGGAGGAATGCTATCATGTAGCTAAACCATAGAATCAAAGAACAATTTAGGTTGAACAGAACCTTTGGTCATCAGCCGATCATACTTCTACTCAGACCAAGGCTAAGTTAAATCAGTTTGCTCAGGACCGTGTCAAATCAAGTTCTGACTATCAAGCCTCTCTGGGATACATATTTCAGTGTTTGATCATCCTTATGATAAAAAAAATAAATCCATATATGTAATCTGAATTTGTTACTGAGAAGTTATTCAGACTTACTACCCAGTAGAAGCCCCAGCACCTATTTTCTACTTAGTGCTCTGTGTATTGGTGCACAGGGCTGGTCTCTACTAGCAGGAAGAATTTTGTTTCCCTGTTTTTTCTTAACAAAATTTGGCCCATTATCTACTTACATGAACTAATGATCAGCTTTCTGAATTATTTTCCCACTTGTCCACTAAGACAAAGAAGATTTCCCTTTTCTCAGGAACAGATGGTGAGTACTTACTAACTGCTCATTATAATCTTGAAACTAAACATTGGCTGGGGATCAAACAAGTTCTCAGTATAACCTCTGAGGCATATGCTGATTGAACCATTATAAAGACAATTAAATACTTAGAATGTTAAATTAGTAAAACATACCTAGTGTAAGAGTGTATCGAGCATGAACAAATACAGCCTCCTTTTCCATCTACAGAGATAATTATAGCCTACAGAAAGCTTAAGAAATTGTGCAAACATTCTCCAAGTACTTTGCCCAACATCAGTGTTCAGGGCAAGTCTCAAACAAAACAAAATGGAAAATCATTACTCCTGTATACAATTGCAGGGTTTTTTAAAGCTGTGTATGAAGTTTTCAACAGAGAAAGCAAAGACCTATTTCTGATGTTGCAGACTCTATTAAGGCAGTGATTGGAAACATGCAGAAAATCTACTTGTGATTCATTATATTGTGATTGTTATAAAATATATGTTACCTTACATGAGACTTCTATGCTCAAAGAGTTGTCCTATCATCTCACATAAATTTCTTTGAGACCAAAAATCAAATTGTTTATAGAATTTGTATATGCTTGTTCAAAGTGCTGTCAAGGGTACAAATTGTGGGCACAGAAACAAAGACTCAACCATTTTTCTTGCAGGGGCCATAGCAAGTAACAACAGAAGGCTTGAAGACATTTTTCAACAAAATTATTCATTTTTTGTTGTCCTCTTTCTCTTTGAAATGTGAATATTGATTTAAAGCTTCTTTCCATGTATTGATGGAGTTCTTGATTCTAACAGAAACTTCGTATAAATGTTTAAGATGCAATTGATCCTGTTTTATGGTTTTGGCATGATAATAACAGATGTTACTAATTTTTTTTTATATTAATCTGATTAAATACTTTAGCATCTAATAAAGTCAACACACATTATTCTTATATTAAAACTTCAGTTTTATTCTTTTCTCATTATTATCCTGTAGGGCTGTATTATTTATTTGCCCTGCTAGAAAATATTCAAGTATTCATGACTATTCTGCTTAATTTTACTCTCCCTATTTTGAGTACAACAATATATTAAAATTGTTACTACATTAATTACTTCACATTTCTTTTCAGAAATTGACTAATAAATATGACTAATATTTTCATTAAAATATGTTGCAATATGCACTTTTATATTCATACTCAAAGGTTTTTTAGTTTTTCCTTATATTTATTAGGAGATTGATAAAAGCATGATAAAGAACAACATTAAATTTTTACTGATCGGAATTATTTGGTTAGCAGAATGCAGTGAATAATGTAAAATTAGCAGAACCAAATACTAGTTGGAATTACAAGAATACATCTTTTTTTAAGATCACAAAGATTCTCCTTCAAAAATAAAACTCATCTCATAGATTTGGACAACTTTCACTCAATAAAAAACAAGACACTCATTCCCTATTTGCTGTTCAGCCAGAGACAAAGAGAAAGCAGCAGAGAATTCAACTTAATTGAGAGAGAACTTCAAAGTGTAAAGACATTTCCAAAACAGAAATGCTGCAGTCTCATTTAAGAAAGGTAATTATAGTACAGAGTCACAGTTAATGTTTTACAGAAGTAATTTCATCCTTAGCAATATTTTTACTACACTTAACTTTGAAAAAGTCCCTATTGGGCTGAAATTTCTCATACATAGTCTCAGCCCAAAGGGTTATTTTAAAGATTTAATTAAAACGTTAAGAAAATTAAGTTACTAAATGAATTTTTGCACTAAGAAAAATGTTCTAATTTGTAGTCTTCTAAAACTGTTGCTACAACTCAGAATAATTTATTTTACTTAGTACACTGACATGAATTCACCTCATGAACAAAGCTTTTTAACATAGACTCTGACTTCAGCTTAGTTTGTACATGATGTGCCAAGAACTCTGAATGTTGTGTAATAAATATTATCCTGGGGTAGAAAAGCTGTCACTGTCACTTCCAGTTACTGCTCTCTGAATTATTGGCTTCAAAGTCAAACCAAGTGGCACTTTTCGGGTGAGGAAAGAGCAATTAACAGTCCCAGGCTAAAGAGAGGAGAGATTCTGTGTGTCCCTGTGGAGCCACTGCATCTGGCCGTGGCTCAAATCAGATGCTCTGCAAAGGCTGTAAAAAGGAGATGGTCACTGTAAAAAGGAGATGGTCACTGTAAAAAGGAGATGGTCACTGTGAAAAGGAGATGGTCACCGTAAAAAGGAGATGGTCACTGAGAGGCAGGTAAACCAAACAGAGCTGGGAACTGAGGACACACCCAATGGAGGACTGATAACTGGGGAGAAAATTGATGCTTTACACCTCGCCTCCCAACTATATCCTAGCATAGATCCAAATCCACTTCAAGATTAAGTATTTTATAAGACTTCCTGGCCTTGTCATCTGCATCTTTTTCAGGACTATTCGGCAGATTAATAAATATGAAGATTCACCTAGTGGTTGATCCAGACCATCATTCTTCAAGCAATTAGCTACTAGTTTAAAATAGCTCAAGAAATGTTTCAGAAAGATGTCCAAAGAGATAAAGAATCCACCACATCTTGTACAAATTGCTACAACAATTTGTCATTCTTCCTAGAGAAAATGGCACATTAACCTGGATTTGCATGTGTTCCGTTAAAAGCCCTTAGATAGTGTTAGGTTTCATCTGATATACAGGTGTCTAGTATCACCAATCTGATTCCTTTAAATGTCTGATAATTGGACATTTTTAAATTAAGTTAAATCAAATAAATGAAACTTCCTTGATCAGACAAACAGAGACCTAGAAACATACTGTATTTGACAAATAGGTCAAAATGAGATCTTTTATTTTTTCAGTCAGGAGGCTTGAAAATAAAATGGAAAATATTTTTTGAAACAAACAACGATCTTCACTTTACTAGGTCATATTTTGATTGATTTATCTTATTTTTTAAGGTTCATCTTCAAGTATAAGTAGTAGGCAGTGGAAATTATAATATTTTAAAACCTGTTCAAAAGTAGCTATTCCAGAGGAGGAGGAGCTATTGTTTCTAAGCATAGCAATGGTGTGAGAGGAGTTTACAACCAAAGATACAATATGAAGGGGCAGGGAGAAAAGGAATCAAAGTATGGAATACTGTAAAGCAAAAACCTTGGTGAAGGGGGAAATCAAAACAAGATTTTAAATGCAATCCGTAAAGATAAGCGTAATTATTTTGACATTTTCTGTGAAATACAGAATTATTAACTCTGCAGTGAAATAGCTTACGTGTTGTATGAGAAATACTCGAATCTGAATTAAAGTAAGAACTGAGATACCCAGGTAGTAACTCATAGTTCTCATACCAACAGGTTAAATGTTTATTGTAGTCATAGGGTTATTAAATTCATGGCATTCTCTTAGCCTGATTCATCACTTTTAGAAGTCGCTCATTTTATGGAGAAGCGTAAAAACATTCGGCCATGATTAAATTAAAGGTCAGTGTACTTGTACATATTTTTTAAAAATACAGCAAACGTCTTTTGCTCAATTGCCTGATATTTTTATATGATTCATTTCACTGCTAACAGTTATCAGAGACATCCCCAACTGCATGTACTTAAATCACTGGAGACATAACTTCATTTTTTCCTAAAAGTCATGAGATCTTTTGGTATTCTTTCTTGCAAGGACCTTCAGGAGTGAGTGATAGAGATTGTCACTGAAGAGGGTAGGACACTTCTAGCCTTTGGCAACAAACCTGGAAGATGAGATTGTCAAATAAAATAAATATAGGAGCAAAGCTTAAAAATGAAAAAAAAAAGTAATAGCTCCAGTGCCTTGGGAAATCACCTTTATTCACCAACTGAAGCAAAATGTTTTTGTGACCCACTGAAGTGAAAGACAAACTCCTGAAAAACTATTACTGGCACCCTGTTTCTACAACATTTGTTCTTTCCAAGATGTATAGAGTAGAACAGTCATCAAGAACATGACTAGTTTTATTCATATCTATCAAATGGAAATTTACATGTCACTAAACAAAGGGTGGACAAATGTGTTTATAAGCTGCATCTTTTTTAGTAAGGAGTTCACAGAATGCAAGGAAACATCTTGCTTCTGATGTGAAAGAGGGGTAATAGGCTTTCTTCATTCTGAAATATGCTAACTTAGCTCTCTATAATGTCTTCCAGAGGAGGAAGATGAAGTAAAATAGGAAATCAAAGCATACACATTCCATGAAGAATACTAGAGCTATGAAATGTGAGACTCAGCAGTCTACTGAAGGATATCATCAGAACATAACCATAACATGGATGCAGACTGCATAGCTTTTGAGGAAGTGTGGCATAGTTTACCAAGAGCTATCTTTTGCATGGCTATACCATAATACACCATCCTCGGTTATGTTAATAGTATGGCACTTTCACGAGTTAATTAGATTTACAGAGTGAAAGTCCTGACCCATTTCAGGTCAGCATACAATTATAGCTTTTATTGTTTAAACAAGCTATGAAAATATAAAGGAAGCATTATAATTGCATTGCATTATGATCACATTAAAATTAGCTTAGTCAACAATTCACTATGTGATTTAGTCACTGTAGGAGAATGATCAAAAAGAGTGGTTGCAAATCTGAAGCAAATCTGAAGCAAATGGAAATAAAATAAAAATAAATTATAAAAAAATAGGACTAGGATGTTAATCAGCATATGAATATATCACTCATTTAAGATATCTGGGAGGGTTCATGGTTACTACAGTATATGACATGGAAGAAAACCTCTGTGGGTCAATAGGTAGGAATGCCTGATACTTTTCCCTAGGAATAGTTTGCAGTTCTAAATAATGCCAAAAACAAAAAAAGACTACAGTTACACAAGGTCATTAAAAGTGCGTTATTTTAGGCAAATACAATGCCCAAAAACCTACAGAAAACACAAACTAAAAGTATTGAGATGAATGTTTGGTCTGTTAAGGAGGAGTGTAATGAATGAGTCATGAGGGATGTATATCAGGAAACACACAATTCTAGTATCTACAGCTTATAGTCTCTTGCAAGTTCCAATTCATGAAATCAAGGTTTATGGACAGTCAATCAAGGGGAAAAAACTAAGGTTCAATAGTCAAAAAAAATCTAGAAATCTTTTTCATGTGAATTATAAACCAATGCAAAATATACTTGCAACAGAAAAAGGGGATTGCCCAGAAATTTCTGGTAACTAGAGACAAGGAATAAAGGAAAGAATTTAATTTTCAACAAGGCAGAATAAAAAAAAGAAAAAAAACCCTACAGGTTGTTGTTTGTACACTTTTAAGACTCAAAGATGTGAAATACTCCTCATTAATAATGAAATAAAGATCATTATCTCAGGCAAATCTTAGGTGATCTAAGAGGCCTGTCATTTTTTCACCTCCATGAATGAAACTGCTATTTGTGCCATGTTCAGAACAGTAATGGCATGGATCCACCCCAAAAAAAAGACCATAACTAACTTATTACTTATTTTCCAAACCTGAGTTTTTCTGTTTGCTTCAATACAAATTGTGTATTCATCAGTTTTCTGCTAAGTGCAACTTGCAGATGCTGATGCAGAAGTGATCCACACATCACCATTTCTGGCCTTGCAAGTACAGTGCAGAAATTTTTGGCTTTCATCCCCATAAGAAATAAAATACTTATAAGCTATTTCCAATACATGAAGACTCCAGATGTCAAAGATCAAAGGCTCATTAAAATATATTAAATTACAGCTGTGCAGTGAGCTATTAGAATGCTATTTGTGTATGCTCAGTGCTGGAAAATGAAGAACACTAATGTATCATCATTCTAATTCTCATTTAGCCCACTCAGCATTTATAAAGGCAAAGAATTCTACATTAATCAAATATCCTTAAAGATCTACCAGGTCTTCCTCAAGGGTGAAAATGTACTTGGGGTCACATACTGTAAATCTTCCTGGGGGAGAGAAGGGTGTAATGAACTTTTAAGTTCACCACCATGAAATAAAAGCACTGAAAACATCAACACTGATGTCCAGAACTTCTCTCACAGAAAAGGATCTTTTAAAACTATGGTCATGCAGCCACCCTTCACACAATCACCTATTAATTTCCCCTGAGTAAGCACAAATCCTTCACTTCTTATTTACAATAGGAATTATTTTTACAGAATCAAAATCTTGCTGACCAACAGTTTCAGTTATGAAAATGACTATAACAATCGTAACAGTACATCTAACATTCCTTTTAAAATTAAATAGAATTTTTTCTTTCAATCTAACAAAAAAACATTGTTTCTATTTCAAAATGCGCATTTAGAAAGACTATATCTGCAAACCCCTTCAGATCCATTGACCCCCAAAATGAACACACACACAAAGGCAAATAAACTTTTATTTTAAATTTAAAAAAAAAAAAATCACGGAAAAATTAAGTTAGCTTAGCATCTCTATCGAAATAGAGTTAGGTTTAGGAGGACTTAAATAAATGGAATAGGTAGGAACCAAGCTTATTGGCTGCTATTGGATGTTCATATGAAATACGATTTGTTTCATGCTGAGTTCTTTCAGTCTCACTATCATTATATCTTATAAAGGTGTTGCAGGGCATATTAGGCTCTCAGATAAGCTTGAAAGTTTGTAAGAGCTCTACATAGGACATTAAGACTTCAAAATAAATGGGCAACCTTGAGTAGCAGATGAAGCAAGAGATAGGAAAGTTATTATGATATAGCTGAGTAATCCCATATTGTGTGGTGTCATTAGACAGGTTTGCTCATTTGCAGTGTGAGGTCAGCAAGTAAAAAGCAGCCACCTTCAAGCAAAGCTTTTAATGAAAAAGCCTTGGTTTTGTCCTGGTTCCTTCTTATCAGTGGCCTCTTTTTTTGCCTAGTTATCCAAGATTCAGACACCAGCACCTCCTGCCTTCCACCTGCATGTTTTGGACTTGGTCTTTCCCCCTAGGAAAGTCTGTCTTTCCATCTCATCACTAAGACCTGTTCTCATGTTATCTCTGGTCTGTGGCTTACCCGAAAATTATCATGGATATATTTTTATTCACTTTCAACAATTTAATCTTCTTTACAGTATTTACTCACCTTGGTAAGGTACCGGTATAGCAAGTTTCTTTTTTTCACAAATTCTCTTGAAATCTCTCTGCTTACAGCAGCAGAGATCGCAGTGCTTCAGGAATATGGCAGATCAGCACTGGCTTCCAGCATAAATCAGCTTTCCAACTGGAGAATTTAACTGTATGTTATTCAATTCACTGCACCAGCACCTTAAGGGGCACTAATTAATGTTTTATATCTGTTAGCATGGCTTGAGCACAATTCATGCATTTTCATCTCCTCTTAACTATCTTTCCTTTCAGGGAACAGTCCATGATAATGATAGTTTGAATTAGAAAAGCTTTTTCAATAGTATCCTAGGTCATTATTTCCCCTGCACAATGAATGACATTGTGATTGGCACAAAATGGATATATACTGCTTAAATCACGTCATCTATGATGGCCATTTTCTTCCACTGGGTAACCAAGGCTATTTCTCTATGATAGTGTAACTAACATTCCAATTTTTAAAAGGGCTCTAAATTATGTTGTGTCCACACAAAATGCACTCTGGCTCATTCAAGACCTCAGACCAACATTTCAGTTCTTACTTTCTAGACATACCAGATGAACTCCTCAGCACAAAGCCTCAACACTTCAGATAGCAGATGTAAAAACCAAGTGCTGTTCACTTTTTACTTGTGTAAAAATCACTCAGAAAATATCTGCTGGCATTGTTTCTCATGGATACACATTAAACTGCTTGCAAACATCAAACCTTCTCATCTCAGAGTCCCACCTTCCCCAGCCTTCTGCTGCATGGACCAGTACAAGGGCTGATTTACAATTCTTAGATGTAGTATTCTCCAGATTGTTATTCCAAGATACAGACAGTTGAATCAAATCACAGTACTGCAAACAACACAACATCTCAAGTTTCGTAGTACTTTTAAAGGGGCTTTTTATATTTAAATACCTATATAACTGAACTGTCTTTAAATACTGTAAGCAAGTTTTTCAGCAATTTCTGGTGGAGACAACAGAATGAAAAAAAAATATTATTAATTTTAGTATATTATTTTCCATTGATTGGGCCATGCTAAAAAGCAAGTTATAAAAGTATAAATAACTTATAAAACTTGAGCACAGAATCCAAAATCCTGTTCCAGAATCTAAAGGTACACTCATACAGCTGGAAAGGTCTTTAAAAGCCTTAAACCTGCCCCCAGAGGTGACTAAAAATACTGCTTGCCAATATCTAGCTACTTTTCTTTTGCACTAACTACAGAAAATGTTGAGTGTTTTGGCATGCATTAGAAGGACAAAGAACTGTAAACTACTTTCTGTACCTTGATCAGGTTGACTTGTGTTCTTATAAGGAAATTAAATTCTTATAAGTGAAATTAAATAAGTAAACTTCACATGGAAATATATGTATGTGAGGACTTGTTCCTATATCCAAAACAAAGAATAAATATTATTAAAATCCTTTTACAAGATTTTTTTTTTATCAGCCAAAATCCATTATTCAGTCATTTGTAGCTCATACACAGCAAATATAGGGACCTAGTCATTCCAGGAAATTGGCTGTGCAATATTTTTCCTCTTTACTCCTGTTTTAGAGTCTAAACCTTTAAGAGAAGCACATACAGCTGTTACTCCAGGTAGCTCACACTAAGCTCAAGCAGCACAGGAGCTGTAAATCTCCAGGAAACAGGCTTACTGGAATACAGACAGAGAGAAGGCACACTGAATGTAAAATATCTCGAGCAAATTACTCCCTGGCTGGAGCCTGCCAGCAGCTGTAGCCACTCTGAACTTAGCCCATTTCTGGGACTTGGTTCAATGCTCAATGTGAATGCAAAGGCTAACACAAAATCCTCAGGGGGTTCTCATAAGAACTGTGCATTTTCCTTTCCATCTGTAAGGACATGTTTATACCTCAAGTATTTTAACAAGCCTTCTGGGCAAAAGTCAGCAAATCATAACTCCATTTATTTATTTTTTAAGATTTCAGTCAAGGTGAAGTTTTCAAAACAGCATGTTTTACCAGAAGGAATCAGAAAATGTAGCATATCTTCTTGAGAAGATAAAAAGTTATCTGAGGGCATCACATAGTTGGATTTAAACCTTTGTTTTCTCCATCCATATGAACAGCATTGTTTTTCCTTCGTACAAGATTTATAGCAGTCTCTTCACGGTCTTCATGGATCATTAGAAAGTGCAATAGCATTTGGTAGATGTTTTGTTATAAAGACTGATATGTCAAATGGTCCAACCATACTCAGGATACCAAAATAAACAGTCTTAGGCAGGTGTTGGGGTTTTTGTAAAATAATTAAAAATTAAAAATAAAAAACCCAGCCAATTTCAAGTAGGCAGTAAGTTAAGATTTTACATTGTGTTTACTGCAACGATATATCTTAAAAGCTAACCTTCATACTAAAATAGAGCCATTTACTTCATAAATTTAAAAAATCACTTCTTTTCAAGACAGATTATCCATTCACAGATTTCCAGTAATTATTTCTTTCCTTAAGCTTTTAATCACTAGGGCTTTACATTGTAGACTTTCTCTCGTTACATTTAACAATAAAACGTATCTACCCTTTGCTTAACAAAAAGGGGAAAAAAGCAAAATCGCAGTAAGTTATTCTCAAAGATTGGGGGGGTGGGTGGAAGAAAAAAACATATTTGAACATTTACAATTACAATATCTGATCATTTTGGAAAGTGTGTTGGAACATATCCATCCATACATGAGAAATGTATTGGAGGAAAGAATTGCAAACAAACAGCATCTGAATCTCTTTGTGTTTGCTGATCTACTCTCCAAAATGAAGTCCAAAAAGTTAGCAGCTATTAAAATATAGAGACATGCATTATTACTGTACTTATTAATATTTAGAAGGATATACAGTATCAGTGCTATTTACTATGCTGTAAAATTCTTTATCTTCCTGAAAAACTAGATCAACCTATAGCAGTGGCCTTATAAGCAAAAATGTACATGGATTATATAGAAAAAAAATAGTGATTTGAAGAAAATTAGTTCTTTCATCAAAGCTCAGCCATTTAAGTATAAGAGATGCATCTCTAGCTCATGAATCAATCCCGTGAAAATTTGCAGTCTACAATATTGAATTCTGCACTGGTTCTAAAAAAAAACAACCAAAAAATTTAAGTCAATAAGAATAGAGTGGAAATTAATCTCGATTTATCAGTAAAAACTTTAGTGTTCTTTAGGGAGCTTCTTACTGTTATGGGAAGTCTGAAAGTCAGAAAATAGATTATTGTTCCATTTAGTTTGTATCAGAATTACAGGAAGTTATTTACTAACTTTTTAAAAATATGGAAAATTGAAGATTGGCTAAGAACTCAACAGTCTCTGCATCAGAAGAAACTGCATTTTTTTATCAAGGTTAACCATAATAGAAGAGATTAAAAAGTTCAACTATGTTATGACAATAATTTCTTTAAAAATAAAATTTGAAGATTACATAAGAATATGACCCATGGAAACATAAGAAAATGTGCAATAAAAAGTTTTCAAAGGTGGCCTACAATGTTATACATTTCAAAGAATTCACATAGGCTTGGGCTGTATGAATGGATGGGGAAACAAACCTTCAGGAATAGACTAGATAGACACTGCAGAAAATACTGTTCATGAACACACCAATATATCTGAAAACATAAGACATGAACTGACTTTGATCTTATAAAGAAGCAGGGAAAGTAATAACTATATTCTACAAGGAAATGTGATGGATTAAATCACCAATAATGTAAGTTTTTGCACTTTAAGCTCTTAAAACACCCCAAACACTACAGCCAAGTAATCAATTCAGCCCTTCCAGTGCATCAGTGCTTCGTCACTCATGATTCTCTGCAGTCACAGTGGGCTAATATGTGTAAACAGGTCTGTGGCATCTGACTTGGTGTTAATCTTCCCTCCGTTTTCGTACTGCAAAGAAACAGAGAAAGGTTTAGAAGGTTCTTGCATTACTTACAAAGAAAAGGGGCTTGGAAGAGCAAAGATCATCCCTGGCACAGCTTTAGTAATGGGGTAAGTGTGACCAAGAAATGGGGCTGAGATAAAGACAAATCTAGAGGAATCTGGGAGAAGGGCTGAAGATCACCTACAGGAATAACTGGAGTTAAAGCAGTTGCTAAAGAAAACAAAACAAAACGAAATGAAACAAACAGGGAAAACCAGAGGAAAACAAAACCTAGAAAAACAAAACCCAGAAAAACAGAGAAAAACAAAACAAAACAGAGAAAAACAAGGCTGTGTGCCTTCTGGCAGAAGAGATGAAATTAAGGATGTGGGAAAGGGAGGACTAGCTCTAGCTAAAACTGGTAAGCAATCTTGTACTCTGGAAACTTAATGTGTGAGAGCAACATCTTAGATTGAAAAAAACAAATTTTAAAAATCCAACCTTCCTCCTGGAAGGAAACTAATGAGGAGTCCATTCTTTCCAAAGTTCATTCCATTCCCAAGCTTGAAGAGAATTCCAAATATATGAACTTCACTATTTCTCTGTGTATATATTTCTCAGCCTATGCAGCATGAATTCTTGCAGAAATTGACAAAATTGTTCTGAGGATCTATCTTAGTTCAGCAGTAATTTAGTAGAACCAAGACACTAAAGAGACACTTTGCTGCAAAAAGTGGAATACACCTGAATTTTTTCTTCTCTCTTACACACATGGGACAGACCACAGGAATGAAGGTGCATCACTTGCATTACTACATATTGTCCTACCTCACTGAATAATCAAATGAAATCAGCAGCAAGTTACTGCACTTTCTACCTGTGGTTCAACATATTGTTCCACACATTTTCTGCTCTGAAATAGCAGTAACTCATTTTCTTCTCTTTTTTTTTTTTCAAAACGATCATTATTATTTGCACCTGATCTTCTCACAAATTTTAAATATTAAAATACCAGTGAGAGCTAACTAAGTGAATATATTGCTTTTTTACAAACTGGAAACTGAGGCTAGCAGGGCCAAGACCACCCACAAAGCCATCACCTTTAACATAGAACTAGAGTTCATATTCATGATCCTGTTTGGGGGACATACCAAACACCCCTCAATCATAGAACGAAGAGAAAACCCATACAGTGCATTTTTTTCAGTTTTTAGGCAGAATAGAACAAAGTTTTTTAGTTTCTCTCAATCCTTACTTTTAAGTCTTTGAATGTGAGGATTAAATCACAGAGGTAATGGTGGAAGATATAGCAAAGAACAAGGTGTCACACTTGGCATGTCAATGTAGATTCCAAAAACAGGATTTGATTGCTTTAAGAGATGGGATAAGGGGGGGAAGGAAAGAGGAATAGACAGCAGTTACGTTTCAGCAGTTTTTAACCTTGTCAGCAGCAAACATGTTTCAGGTGAAGATCTGTACACAAAATTCCATTAATTCTCTCTTTCTCCTTCAGTAGGATTTAGAATTGGAGTCCACCTCCATAGTTTTTTAAAAGCATCCCAGTTTCAAGGGAACTGAAGATGCGCCACAAAAGGAATTTGCTTCAAGTAAAATCAAATCTATAGGAAGCAACCCTGCAAAACTTTAATTCAGAGTAAATTAAATTGAAAAGAAACACTAAAAAAATGAGATAAACTTCCATTGATTTCAGCAAGCTTTGAATTCAGATCTTTTAAACCTAGATATTTCAAAATGAACAAATTAAGTAAAAATTGAGGAACTAGATTCTCAAGTTAGAAAGCAAACCTGTGACTGTTCTAACTTTGAGCTTAGGCTGAACTATTTTTCACAATGTGCAAGATCTTAATTTATCTGAGTATCTACTACATTTTGTCACTGTCTGGATGGAGAGTATAGTTATTGATTACCTTGCCAGAAGAGTCAAGATAATGATAATTAAAATCCTCGTACAACAGATCTATTCAAATTAACCTGTTTGATGAGAAGCAACATCAAGATCATGGTTTGCAAAAGCCAGAAATATCTCTTGAAGGGATTTAGAATAAATAGTTCTACAGTATAGCATCTGTGGTCTGAGGAAAAGACAGTGGTAAAAGACAACAGACATCTCTTGAATTCACTAGAGTTAGGAGAAAGCTCTTAAAAATTAATGTTATATCATTTGAGGCAAGAGTTATAAGCTAGAAAGGACAGCTCCTAGTTTTGTATGTAAGATTGAAATAGTGTTTCCTCTCCCAGATCCCAAATAAAGTAAAAAATCTTTAAAGAAAAATTTCTCCTTGGTAATCAACTCACTATAAAACTGAACTAAGAAAGAAAGATTATGGTATTGGGGGCTAAAGACAACATGTAAAAAGTACATTGCTGTTTCCCCTCCCTATGAAAGTACCACTGAATCCAGCAACAGGATAGTGCTTAGACAGAATCAGAAATATAGACAAAGTTTGAATCAGAGAGGACCAGAAGAAATATATGAAGAAAAAAAACAAAAAAACAAACACCACCACCAATGAGACAACTCTACAGTCATGGAGCAAAATTAAATATAACACAAAATAAACTATCATGGGAAAGCAGTTTGAACTCAAAGCAACAGATGTTTTTTTTCCTGTAGCCAAACAACTGGGGAATTGTGCACCAAGAATGCACTCAAATAGTTCTTGATTTACCTCTGAATGCAGCTAATGGTTCAAGTATTAGATAAATTTCAACCAAAGTATCTCTCTCAAGACTATCAATATTGCACAGAGACCATATTTACACAGCCCATAATTTTGCCTATTAACATGATAGGACAGCTCTTTAAATCAAAGTCACATTTATGCCTCATTGAATAAAGTCTTAACTACTGCAAGATACTAAAATTCTATTAATATGTACATAACGTGTATCTGGTGCACAATTAGATTTATTAAGATGAGCTCACTCATAGAAGTTTTTCATTTCTATTTTTACAGTTGTTTATCAAGGGCTGAAAAGTAGAAATTAATATCTTCCCATATACCTTCTATTATTAAGCCAAATATTAAAAACTCCTGTGTGAATTAGATCAGGTCTGTAGCAGCAGACATTTTCAGAGCAATTCAATGCAGCACTTACAAACTGTGCTGATAAAAGAGAAAAGAGTCATTTCTTCATCATAACTCAATCTGGCAAAACAAAGCCGGGGCAAAATGAAAAATAGATATTGCCAGGAGGACAACACAGATGGCCACACTGGCAGAAGCCACCAATGCTCATAATGTCTAAAAAGCATGGGTCTGTATCTTTTACAGTCATGTGCTTTCTGTACATGCATGCTCACCATGTCAGCAAGTACCAAAATTTAGGAATTACAAAAAGCAACATAAAAGTTAAGAATTGTTTTAGAAGTAAAAATGTCTCTTCACAATTACCACTTCCTTATTGTGCAGGTACTACTTTATCATCTGCATATCTATATAAGCTGACTTTTGTGGTAACAAAATGCTTTTCAGTATCAGTAACTACCTTGGTATGTTATTACAAAACCTTAATAGATAAAAATGTAGAATGAAGACATGACCTACTGCAACCATGTTTGGAAGCATGTTTGATACTATAATTAAGGCCTTCCAGCTGTTTAATGGGTAGAGTCTAAACTTAAAAAGCAAAAAACAAACTTTATTATTTCCTTTCCTCAGTTGAAAAATCTTCAATACTAGTTTGCTCACACTATCTGAGACATATCTATATATTTAATATTTAAGGATATTTGGCGAATAAGAAAGGTGAGTAATTCTAAATTTTGCATTAGATACAAAATCATGTCTAGGGAAAGAGTAAAATAATTTAGGATGAATAGTTCACATCTGTCACCAATTACAAGAATATTGATACTAGTTGGCAACTTGAACTTATATAAAGTATTATCTAGAAAATTTAGTTCTAAGAGAGAGATTTCAACTGCAATATCAATTTCCTGAATGTAAGTTAATTCAGTCAGGTCTGTAAATAATAATCCGATACACGAGTACCCATTCAGGCTGATTTAAACATCATAAATAACAGTTGAAAAGGAAGACTAATGAAGGGAATGTAAATGTTTATCCAAGCTATGTATGCATCACAGACATTTTGCATTCAAATAGATATGTATCTAGTAGCAGATATGGACACAACACATTTACAAGGGGATGTAATGACCCTCTGCATAAAATCGTGAATATAATTCTATACAAGTCAAGAGCAAATATGTCACCAGTCCAGAGGAATTTGTTCCTCTGATGAATAGTACCATACTTCACTATTAGCAGCTCATTTCTAAATTACTATACACTTCTGCAAAAGCCGCAGAATAGAGGAAGAAAAAATAATCTAGAAAGTAAGGCAGGAAATCAGTAATCTGCCAGGGATATGAAAACATAGTTTTCCTGATCATTAACCTTCCCATGTATTAGGGCTTGTACTTCATAACAGCACTACATACATGCTTCAAGAAACAACATCATCTAATTCTGAAAGCCTATATTGGTTATGCCTCCACACAATTCATGAAAACATCTACTGTGTGTATGTGGAGAGTCACATCGGCACACTAATCGAGCTATTTGCTGTAGTACTACATTTTTGGGAGTTTTCCATTTCAATGTTACCAATCAATTACCCACAGCAACACAATGAAAGACCTCCTATTTAAATGCAAGAAGCAAACTAAATTTCATCCCATGTTACCTAAGTAAATTGACCTTTTAGAAACTCAAGGAAGGTCTTCTCTGGGTTTTACACTAAGGCCATTAAAAGCAAGCACAGTCAACATCAAAGAATATATCAGTTCCTTCTCTTCATGAATATACTCCCAATTAAAATCTATCTTTTTATATGAGCTTTTAATTTTAAGTCACTCTGTTGTCACCGAGGTTATTTTGTTTGACTGCTAAGGAGATAGCCTATACCAAAGTTCAGCTATCTTTAACTCCAGAAACTTCCCTTGGAATTAGCCCTGAACAAGTCCTTATACTTCAAAGGTTATTCAGTAGAATTGCTATCCATCAGTCAAGGCAACGTGGAGCATCCTGCCTGGCAGCTGCTTGTTTTCATAAGGCTAGAACCAGTATATAGTTTGTCACTGGATCTAAAATAAGGAAAATTTATCTCTGCTTTCAAGCTTAAATAGTTCAAAAACTATTAAACAAATAGTTAAAAATTATTAAAAGTTCTTCTCTAGGCATTGCCCTTTTTGCAGAGCCGTGCATACTTATAGGAGAGTTAATGAGTGTTATTCCCTCCAGAAGACTGACACCAACAAGAAAGGGGTTCAGAGTGGCAGATTAAATGCATGGATAAAAAAACACCCAGATATGCCTTCTGACTGTAGAAAGTCAAAGTGCATACATAGAAAGCATTACAGCACAACAGGAAACATAAGGATACACTCCACTTTCTAAAAGGATATTCAGAAGCTGGAAAAGAATTTAGGGAATGTAGCTGAAACTAAAATCCATTAAAGTTACTATTAATATAAATTCCTCTAACGCTTCAGTAATCACTTCAATATATGTCTTTTTAATACTCCATTAAACACATTGTGAGAAAATTTTGAAATGCAATCTTAGCATTGGCTAAACATTATTCATCTCCATTTTAAAAGTATCCAGAGAAGTAGAAAATTAAACGGGGATTAAATAGTTCAGACATTTAGGTCCAGGCTTTTGAACTTTGGGGACCTCTAACAGCAGAGAAAAGTAACGTGTCCCTGAAGTCTGGGGGAGAATAGATTACTGCCTATATTTCAGTTTGCAAACTCCATACTTTGTCAAGCAGAATGCAAGATGTCAATTTCATATATCTCATCTGAGCTACACACAGTGCTTGCATCAGCACATTGTACATCATTATTTTTATTAATTAAGTACTGCCTTGTGTGGCATGTCATTAACCAGATTCAGATACCATGTCATCCCATGGAGAGACTGATTCAATACTGACACAGAGGGATACATTTTCATCTATCAAATCACCAAAGATCTATTTGCTTTAAAAAGACTAATGAGTGATGGAGAGAACTGTTAGTAAAAAGAGAAGATATAAGCTGCTAATGCAGTCGATCATTCAGTCCTCTGAAAATATAATTACAAAATTAATATGGACTCCTCTACATAAGCATGAAAACTCTGAGGTCACATAACTTACAAAGCAGCCAAGATTTAGCTTATAGCTCTTGAAGCATTACTATGCCACTATATAGTCATTAAAGTTTGGCTTGTTTTTTTTCTTAATCACAGCTCTGTTCACATAATTTCGTCATTGCCCTACCTAGAATGCTACAAGTCCTTCAACTGCAGCAGTTGTTGTTGCTCTTAGAGTTCACAGTAGCACCACTTTCTTTATATGTAGCTTCCTGCTTCTGTTTTGAAATAAAAGATGCCTCTGTTAAATAAAACTAAAAAATAAAATTAAAAAAAAAAATTAAACCCTGTGGCTTTTTTTCTGTGCAGAGTACTTGGCCTTCACTTTTCCCTCACCTTTACTTTCTGCCACCACCTCTGTTAGATACTTCCAGATTTCCAATAAACTCCTGTCTGCTCACCCATGCACTGAACTCCATTTGTTATGATTGCTGATTACCTGCTGCCTTCGTGTTTCCTTCCTGCCTCTGGTCACAACTTCTGCAAAGATCAGCCTCCTCTGGCCCTTTCTGCTGTTTTGTTATTAAAAAAAAGAATCACACAAACAATGGCAGAAGTAGTGCTGAAAATGAAGATGAAAAAGCATCTGATGGCTGGAAGCAAGGTCAGCAGGAATTGCTTTTCTAACATCCCAACTGGGTCCTCCCTTAGGAGGCAGAAATCTTCAGTCCTTATCAACTCAACAAACACCAGAACACCAAGAAAATGTTTTTGTGGATTTATCTGGGAAACATTTTAGTTTTATGAATTACACTTCTAGCTTCTCAATCTACACCCTCTATCTCTTATAGTAAAACACATTGCACTGGAAACAGTAGCACCAGTTAGCTGACAAGTCCATTTTTGGAATAAGTCAGTTCTTTTCCACTCTTCCTTAGTTATAATTGTGTACTCTGCACTACTTTTAAAAAGTCTTTCCAAGACAAAAGACACAAGCGGTAAGCTCTTGAATAAGCTATAAAGTAGCAGATATTCATAAATTTGTATAATTTCTTGTAACGATAAAATCTTATCTAATATGGACACTCTCTGTATCCTTCAAGAATTCAGTGTGAATTTTGAATATCATCTCCTGTTGACTTCCATGCACAATTAAATTCACTTCTTTGAAGTACATTATACAACTACATTTCTTTTCTATAATCACAGAAGCTACAGAAGCTAGGTTGATTTGAGTATAAATAGCCCCTTTTTCATTTAAATTTCCATGTAATTACCAAAAAAATATTATGGTTGGGAAATATACCATGCATCTTTCACATAAAGGGAATATCTATTATTTTCACTTTGTACTCTGAAAAATGGAGTATGCAAAATCCATTGCTATCATTAGTTTTACAATATGTTGTTTTTGTTCTGCTGTATTAAGCCACCAGTATTAGGATGTCTAAATAAAAACTAATACAGTTAAAGGAACATGAAAATAAAATAACAGCCTAAAACATAAATATTCTTTGCATTTACAGTATAGAAATCTTGTGAGCTACATGAACACACAGTTGCTAAAGAGGTATAAAAGAGAAATCACTAAAAAATTTTCTTCAAACTTTGGCCCATTTGTTGTCTCAGCCACGCATATCCCAGTTTTCCCCATAAGACAGAATCAACCAATTAAATTAAATTAAATTAAATTAAACCCTGATACAATACTGCTGTTTTGATATTATCTGTTGTTCTTTGTGGATAATTTGACTTCTGTAAAAGTATAGGCAGGGTCAGTTCCTATTTTGTCTAAAAGTGCTTGTACTCAGGGGACAGGCAGAACAAAATACTTTGATTTATTATGTAATTTTTAGTTTTGAGAACTGATGCAGCCTGAAGCCTATGGGGCCCTGAGTGCCAGTGTTGCTGTATTTAGAGAGCTTGATAGAACTGCCCATTGATAAGGCTTGGTGTTGCTGATGTGGAATTCTTCTGCTCCATTTGAACATCTTCAACTCTAAAGCACTTTTCTATAATTCAGAACTTATCTGAAGATTATTTTTTAATGTCACATCACTGAAGCTTTGCAACACCTTTTTTGTCTATTGGAAATGTTCTGAGCTCTTCATTGGCATCACTGGATATCTGTCACTTTAGCCTTTCACATTCTCAGAACAGATTTCCTCAGCACCTCCTACAACTATTTTAACTTCGGCTGAACTAAAATACTAAAAATGGTAACACTTTGTCCTTGAATGAGCCTGTGACGGATGGTGCAGGTAGATGTTCCCAAAGGGGAAATTGCATAGCTTAGGTCAAACCTAAGCCTTCTCTGGTCCTTTCAGCCTCAAGTACAGGGACTGCACTATGTGGAGACACTGATTATAACAATTACAAAGAGGTATTATTGTTACTTTGCCATTTGACTGACAGTGACATAGAAACCACTATACTCAACATTTTTAATCTCATTTGCTTTTTCCTCCTTATCTTACTTCTTAAAAATTTAAAAACTAAAAAAATTTTAAAATTAGGAAAAAAAAAAAAAGCTTTGTATTGCTTGGAATTTGACAAACATGAAAGAGTCTCCCCAAAAGACAGCACTTCAAAGGTCTAATTATCTCCTTCTTTTGTTACCCATTTGTACTTAATAAAATCAAACTTTGCTTCCCAAAGACATATTTAACTCTCAAATATCTTCCAAGATTCAGAAAAAATAACCAAAATAATGTATGCTGCAATGGTTTCCTAGTTCTGTAATGGTTTCCAAGTTCACAGAACAGCGAATGATCTTTTATTATTTGGAACAAAAGGAAAAGGTTTGAAGTTATGCAAAAGTACTGACTTTGCCACAGTTGTTTCCCATGAATTCAGATTTTTAAAAGGTGAAAACCTTTAGTCAAGGCTAAATTTTAGCAGCCCTCTTAAGATTCCCCACCATCACAGTAATTTAAAATGCACTTTTTAAAAATTATGATTATTTTTTTCCAACTGGCTAAACAAATCAGCTCCATACGGATGTTGCTTTTCTGTAGAATATTTTGAACTGCTCAATTGATGGAGCCAGAGCTAAAAACAAAGCTGGCAGAAGAAAGAACTTTAATAGTAGTTGCCACTGAACTCTTCACTATGCTGACCCTTTCCAAAAAAAAGTGACATATTCTGAAAGGAGACTCCTGATCTGTCTTTCAACTCTCTGACTTTTCTGTGCAGGGACTGTACTTTTCATGCAACAGCCAATAATGTGCAGACGAGAACAAAAAGAATTCTATGCTCCTGCACAAATCAACAGAAGTCAGTCTTCCTCTCACACACACTGAAATGTTAAACTCTAAGCATCAGTGATCTGACCACTACTTTAAACAGAGATTTCAGAATCAGAACTACAGGGTTCAGCATTTCTTAATGTAAAAAATAACTTTAAGGTACTTTGGGAGAAATCGAAACCTTCAGAAGATAGAGCAAGTATTCCCCCTAATGGAGAAAATGTAGACTTTCCACAGACTCCCCATTTTGGCTTTAAATCATCAGGGAATGTTAGTGATATTTTTAATGTATGAGGAGTAGTTGCAGTTTTACTAACACTGTTAAGGGCTGCTGAAAATAATCATTGCTAAGCCTGAAGAGAAGGGATTGCAGAAAAGAAAATAAAATCAGGGAAAAAAAGTAGCATGCCTTATTTGTCATAAATCCAGAAAAAGTAAAATATTACTAAAATTAAAATGTGACTAAATTAAGAACTGGCCATAGCAAAGCATTATATCTGCTCTCCTGACCTCGTATTACTTGGTCTATTTGCTACCATCATACCACTACTCCATAAAATGGTTCCAACTAGCAAACTAGAATCCAGATAAGGTCTCAATATATTAAATTGCATACATTACCAAATATTAAACTACTGATTTTTTCTACTTAAGTTTCATATTCTATTTACTTGTGGCTGGTTTTTTAAACTTTTTTCTTATTAATAGTCTTGAAAACTCAAAGCTGACCACTGATTGCTTTGGGGTAAAAAAAAATTTACACTTAATTTTGGAAAGCTATTTGCTAAAGTACTTCTATAAAATATTTTGTAGATCTTACATGCAAGTTTTTCACTGTGTAGAATTCCTTGAAACCAGCTATACCTGCAGAATAATTTTCCATAGTAGTATCAGGTTATCATGGAACCCTGTATAAGGTCAAGCCAGCCCTTAGAAGATCTGAATCTGTTAGGGTTTTAAAACTATAACAAGAAAAAGATTTTTCCACACTTACTTCCATAAAGGAAACTGCACATTTTTGACACTGTTTATCTTGTTCTTTCACCTAATAAAATCACAGTATGAGATAGAAAAACATTTTTATGAAGAAAAAGGTAGTTCATCCAGAGATGAAAATAACCTTATCAGTCAATAAGACATTCTTTGTTTTTTGTGGAAATTGCATTTATTAGCTATAGCTACATTTTTTTTTGTCATTTGTGGTTGTATAGAAAAAAAGGATTTCTTAATGAAAAGCAACTACTTGAGGGATTTTATTTTCTTCCTGTGAATGAGAAACGTGATTCCTTTGAATAAAAACTTAAGGACAATGGGAATCTAGTTGATGTAATGGCCACGTGACACCCTGTTGGATTCATATATTCTTCCAAAGCATGCAAAAGCAGTTTTAAAAAGCTAAGCTTTAGGGACTTAAACTTCTAAAGCTAGGGAAAAAAAAAATCTATAGCTTTAATATCCAATAACACTGCAAATAACAGGCTTACTCATGAAAATATGATGACTTCTGGATGTGCCATTTTCTCCCTAGCCATTCTTTCTATCTTAACATATAAAATAAATATAAGCAAAATTTTCCAAGGTTATCACATACTTTGCAGGAAAAAGCTACTCAAGCTGTGTCTTTCCCAGAATGCTAAAGACATTTCAAAGGAGTGCATTTAAACCAGGGGAATTCTTCAGTCTGCAACACTATAGGAGGACCTGTTTAATCAGAGATGCTGGTTTTGGAGGCACAAATTTACTCACCCTATTCCCCAAGAACTTATCCTTGATAGCAAACCTGGCTGGCAACAGCATCTATTGGACTCCCTAACAGTTCTTTATTAGCTGCTTCTGAATAAAATTATATCTTGAGTTTGCTTCTTCCCAGATCAGTTACAGGGATTGATGTAAGCTGCAAAGCAAAACATCCTCCACTCAGAAAAATCACAGCTAATGGGATAATCTGATGGATTCCACAGCTTTATATTTCACATGTGAAACTCCAGCAGTGCTTGCAGGCAGATATATGGAAGTGTATAAATACAGCTCCAGGGGAAAGAGAAGTTAATGTAAGATAGACTGATTTTACAATCTTTAAGTCAAACACGTGTAATCTAAAGAATATTTACATTTGGATTCTGATTCATGGCATGAGCCCAGTTATGATCCTATTTTCATCACTTTTTTTTAATGGAAGGAACTTCATTCCTCTTTTCTCTCACTCCAGAAAGTAAGAATTTTCAAAGCTGTGTGTTGAGAAATCTACAAGATCATCAGAAAAAAATTCCTGTAGTCCATGACATTTCTCAATAATAAAGCAGGTGGAGGAAGAAAATTTATTTTTATCTTTGCTAGCTTATGATTCTTGCATTGATTCACAGTTGAAGATTTTTCTGAAAAAAAATCCTAACTTTTCAAAAGCATAAAGGAGAAATGATAGTAAATATCTATGAAAACAAAAACAGCATTAAAGACTTTCAGGAGAAAATCAAAGCAATTATTATGCTATGTTGTTCTGCCCTGACATAAAAAAAATTGCTTAATAAATGTAGTGCATTCTCATTAAGCCCTGTTATTTTGCAGATTTAAAAAAAGGTTGAAAGATTAGAATATTGGACAGTCAGCTTTCTCTGTAGACATGAATTCATCATCCAGCATGATGCTATGGATTATTATTCAATTGGATGATTTCAAGGCTAAAGTGAATATTGGTTTTCATTATTACATAACTTTGTTCTGGGGAACAAATTTCCCTGAAATTGAAACATTTAATTTGAGGCAAAATAAAATAGCTTTCGGAGCTCATGTTCATGGCACAAAAATGCAGAGACATCCCACCTGGTGTGGTGGGATAGCCAGGAAAATAATGTGTGCCTCAATAGCAGATAGCCTCAAAATGCAAACAGCAATTTGATGCTCAAATTCAATTGTTAATGAGGTCTTCAGTGTTGGTCCTCTTCTGCTGATCTCACCTCTCAGTCTTTGAGGTGCCTTTTAATCCTTTCAGATCACCATGATCTGTGACCTTTTGTACTTTCTCTCTCTGTCCAGGCTGTTCACTGCTCCTGGTGAGCCAGTTCCAGAACGGACCCAGGGATAACTGCTCACTTTGTGCTTGCTCTGCAGCTGTCTTAACTACAATGTCCTCACATTATTTACCTCATGGCCTGCTAAATGTTAAATCAGCAATTTGCTAAATATGCTTGTGCTAAATCCATATAACCATAAGGCAGCAATCAAATAGTTGATTTAGCAATTCAGCTAGTCTCTGTCTTGCCATTAGAAATGCTGAATACATCTGTGTGAGGTTGGCAATTCTTCTCAGCTTGAGTCCCCTTCCCTTTGCCTTGGTCCATGACCTCTTCCTGTTTTCAGATCTTTTCCCATACAAACGTAGAACTTTGCAGATATAAAGGGCCTGGATCGGCAGCTATCTGAACATTGTGCAACTTTGAAGTGCCTAATTATTTTGAGGGTTTTTTTACCCAAATAATATTTTGTAAAAATACAAACATAGACACCAAAACAAACTGCTGAAGGCAATCAAGTTTCTGTTGGACTGAAACGTTTATAACTTTCACATTCATGATTATACACAGGATCACATGCTACATGTAAATGCAGTCATTTTAATTCTCCTGAACACAAACACAAAAGAAATGGAAAGCAGGCAGAAAGATCAGCGGCACTGACAGCCAGATGTGCAGAAAGAGCAACAGCAACAAAAGCAACGGAGAAAGAGAAGGAAATTGGATAAGGGATTCTGATTTCTCAGAGAAGGGTGAGTGTACAGATAAGGTTCCTAGGAGGCCGCTTAGGAGCATGTCTGAGGAAAATTAAGGACAGCATGTCCATTCAAGGTCTAACCCACAAATAACCACAAAGTCATTTTCCATAGTTAATTGTGGGAATGAGGGCAGGATGGAAAGGGAAGAGTCAAATTCAGATTATTACAGAACTGTTTTGTCTGGAAGTGAGTCAGAGAGAAGACAAGAATTGTTTCAAATTATTTTGGTATCACCATAATACTATTTTCGTAATTAGGATTATTTTATAGTATTTCCAGAATCACATCTGAATCTTAGCTTTCTAGTAAGTCTGTATCTTTTGCTTGTAGGAAAATGGAATGCAAAGGTGCAAATTGTGCAAGATCAAAATATTCTTGCTTCTTATAATTAATATAATTATAGTTAATATATTTAATAATTACTGAATTGTTATGCAAGGCAATTGCTCAAGATGTTTTAATACATCAGATAGCACTACTAACTACCAGATCTGAGAAGTTACTTCTATAGAAAAGCACAAATGTTGCAACAAATGGTGATGGTATGGTTTATTAGCAGTACATTAAACTTTATTCCTTCTTTTGCACTCTGCAAATAAAGAGTGTGTAGAGGAAATCCTGAGCAAGGAGTCTGCTGGGCATACCTAGCAGTGTTCAGATAGCAGGATGCTGCTGCAGGGTGCCCTGTATGGGAAGAGGCCAGGGCAGGACCAGCACTGGTCTCATCTTCTCCAGACAGCTCTGAAGCAGGTGGGAACCTCTCACTGTTCACCAAAACTTGCACCAGTTGAGGAGCACATGGTGCCTCTGCTCAAACATTAATGAAAGTGACATCCACGAGGGGCAGGAGACACTTGAGAGCAGGAGGAGAGGACACACATGAGAAGCTAAATAAGGAAAGGGCCTTAGAGAATTGTGAGGGTGAAAACAGAGGAAGAGAAACAAGAGAGACAGGTGGGAGACATTTTGAGGGATGCTCCTGGAAGGAGCTGCTCCATGCAAGAGGAAGGAAGTCTGAGAAGTTACAGCCCATGGACAATACATACCAGAGCCAGGGACTGCTGCACAGAGACAACCCTGGCCACAGCAGATAAAAGTGTTTAAGAAGCAAGAAACTGTGGAAGAAAACAAGAAGCAAGGAGTAGCAGAAAAAAATTCTTATACACTGACTCAGCCTCCTGAACTGTCTGTCCCCTCACCAAACAGATTGGGACACACTGAGGATTACATGCTGCAAAAACAAGCAGAGCTGAGGCTGTGAGGGTAAGGGAGAGGAGTCTGAAGTCTAATCTGGCAAAGGAGAAGGAAATGTGGTGATCTAAGTGTTTGTACACACTTTTTTTTCCAATGCCTTACTCAATAATGAAATTTTGCATTAATTAGTAATAACTAAAAACAGTGAAAGTCCCCAGGTCACGACTGGGTTTGCCTGCAACAAGACATCAAGAAATTTTTGACAGGAACACCTGATCCTCAGAAGAGACGTACAATAAGAAATTCTTATTATTTAGCTGCATCAGCTGATTTTCTTGAAAAATTCCGTCTGTGCTTTTCCAGCTGTATGTGTGTCTCCTCATGTTCCCTTTGGTCTCAGGTTCTACTGTGGCACTTGAACAGCTTCAGAAGGTTAAGCAACTATTAGCTGCTTAAAGCTCCACCTGCCTTTATGTTCTCTCTGGAGTACATTATTGATATATCAACTGCAGCAACCAGCCCACTGGGTTTTATTCAGCTAATTAAAAATAATTTCTTATTTATCTTCTTTTATGTACTCTTTTCATCCTTAGTAAAATTGTCTAAAACCTGTTATGCATTTCAAGAGCTGCCTTTTGTACCTCTTGAAAGACAAAGCACAGAGACAAAAAAACATTAGAGCCAAGTATTGTTTTAGTATTCATCTTGGTATAAAGGTAGAATTGATTTGTTATGTTTGTTATTCCATAAGTAAATTTATGATTTAAATTCCAACAACTTTAAAGGTGGGGGGAAATTGATGAGACTGGCAAAGCAGTGATATATATGCTTTCTGTTTTGTGCCCCTTTTGGAAACAAGCATTCTGTTTCATCTGGTGATGTGTATTTCAGGCAGCAGAGGGAGTCTTTTATTCAATCGAGCCGTATTCAGTTCTTCTCATTTACTCTTGAGCCTGATATTTGGGAGGTAATTGATTTAAAGGTCAAGGCCAGCAAACCAAAAAAAGATTATCCAGCAGAATGTTTGCTCTTTCTTCTTATTCAGGGGGGATGGAGAACTAAGATCTTTTGCCATCTAATTGTCACTAATGTTTTCTTCCAAAAAGAAGAAAAATGTTAATCCATGCTTATCTTTCCTCATCTCAGCATTGGTTTGCAAAGGCCTCGAATGTTTTCAACAAGAGGTAGTAAAGGTTTGGCTGCAGAAGACAGGATTTCTTTTTTTTTTTCCAGGACATGAAACAGCAAGTCTTGCAAATAATGGCTATTTACCCCCAACTCTTTGCACTGTTGCCTCCATCTATGTACTGTTGCCATTAGTATTGAGAGAGCCATTGTTCATTGTAAGAAAATATAAAAGAACGTCATTATAAGTTCAGATTTCTGCCGTGGCTTTCTGGATGGGTTTTGATCAATGCAGAAGGACTGCCTGAAAAGAGAAACACTTTCCAGGAGAGTGTATTACAGAGAAAGAGAATGCCCTGACACTGAAAGGAACCAGGGAAAAAACTGTACCTACCACTAGGATAGACAAAGGGCACAGGTCGAGGCCTTTTCTTTGAAAGCACTGATTAATGTGAGGTCCTGTTACCTGCTATAATCATCGTTTTGTTCTGAGTGAAAGCCTTCCTACATTCCTAATTTGTCTTAGGGATAGTAAAAGAGAAAAAACTGTCTACCTCAGTCCAAGGGTGAGACAGTTTCATTTTGCCTTCAGTTCAAAGTGATGGTTACAAAGGATGCAGGTTGTCATACAAATGTTAACCGAGTGATTCCCGCCACAAACAGCCCCTGTGGCTCACATCACTCATTTGCTATTTAGCTTGATAAGAAGGGGCATTTAGGTTGTTTCTAAATAAAATATTATTGTGGCACAGCTAGCAAGAACAGTTACATTCTGTTAGAGAAGAATCTCCGTTTATATGCACGTGTCTAGTCTCACATTAAGGAGAATATATGTTAATCTAGATAAATGTTTGCACAAATTAATTGTCTGTACTTGATTTTTCAGTGTGAAATATAAAACATACTTGGACTCTCTGCTTTCTTAAAATTAGTAAACTAGGCATGCATGGGTCCTCATACTGTTGTCATGAAAATCCATTTCCCCTTGATTAAAATGGGATTTACAGACATTTGGGGCAGGAGAGGAGCTCAACACCTTTGCTAGTCATAGAATAGCAAAAAGGAGCCCAGGACAGACAGACTTCTAGGACTCAGTCGGGTGCCTAAACTAATATAGAATGAATATATGTTAAGAGCCATGGGATACAGAAAGTAAAATACAGCAAAAGACTCCATTAGTTGCAGTTGTGGGGAAAGTAAAGTCAGTATCCAGATTTTGTCTATATCAATAGCTAAAAGGAACAGTTTAACTACTCCTAATACAAAGAGTCACTGACACTACAGATGTGTCCTGCCTAGGGTGGGAAACTTTGGCACTATCACCAAACAAAATATAATTACTTTCTCCATTAGCAGTAGATATTTTGTCCAAAAGTTTAAATAGATTCAATAAAGGTATGATGTTCCATGCCACTAAACCTTTTACTTTCTTCAAACTCTGTCCAAAAATGGGAGCCCTGCTTTTTTTTTATCCTGTCAGAATATTCTGTCATTCAACTAAATGCTGCAATTTGGAGATGGCACAGAGTAACTGTGCTGCTCTGAAGCATGGAATTATATTAATCACAGAGCATGCACAATATCTACCACCTGATACAAGCATACAATAAAACAACTAGTTTTCTAAGACGTATTTTAGTTTAACACTACAGGAAGAGTCAAGAAGGAATACTCTCTTGGATACAGTTCACAGTCTGTGAGACCATAAAATCCTGAAACAGATATTGCCAGGGCTGAAGAGAAAGTGTCAAAGTCCCTTCACAAATACAAGGGAGATAACAGCAACAGAAACTTTAATCTCTGCTGTTACTTCCAGCAAAAGCTACGAACATCATTATTAACTGGAAGGCAATGTAACATTTTGGCTGTGAACTAGCAAGCCAGGCAGAATTCAAGAGTTAGGGGGACTTGAAACAAATAAACATAATCCAGCATGTTTTTGCTTTTAGTCAACTTCACTTGTATTCCTTGAGCAAGGGTTTTCTAGCCATTCTGCACTTCTGATGGTAAGCACTAGTAAGCAAACATAAAAAAAGCTCTTTAGTTAATAGTAGTGGTTAAATTACAAAACTCAGCAATCCCAGTACAAAGTACAATGCACTTTGTATACTAAAGAAAATCTCTGCTCGAACATCTCAAGCTACTGATTAAAGTGAGAAAACTGACCAATGATTGATCTGATAAATCAGGTGAAGTATTGCTGATGCTTTAGACAACACTTCAATTTTTATCAATGGCCCTTTTAACCTAATTTATACAGTATGAGCAGCCATTCTTGAGTATGAAATACACTTTTAAGCCAAAATTGGGATTCTAAAAACATAAAGCATTTTCGTGTACAACTCAATGTTGTATAAGATGCTTTGGACATTCCCTGAACAATTCATGGCAAATAGTGACATGCAATAAAGATTAAATAATATTTGCCATCTCGCTTTCCTTAAAAAATTTGAGAAAATGCCCCCTGTGCAGGTTGTTTACTTTTGTAAAACTTCAGCTGTGTCAGTTAAAGCTAACCAATCATTTTCTCTTTCCCCCCACTCTCCACACACACACATATTTATTTAAAGTCAATTATGTATCTTTCTGATACTTAAAACTCCATGTTTCTCACACAGATTACTTTTTTCAGATACTCTGTCACCTATGAACTTTATCACATAGACTGCAACTTGCATGGGAGCACCCCTTATGCCACACAAATGTTTCTAGTCATGTTCATGAAAATTCATCCACATTTTGTCTGCTTAGAAGACCAGAGAAATCATTTGGATCATCCACAACACACACTTGGTAGCATTTAGCTGCTACAGGCAGTAACAGAGAGCTATGCAGGAGAGACAAATAAACCAGCTTATACACAACAAAGTAGCATTGAACCAGGTAAGTATCCCATTCTTACTGATTATGAAATAGAGACAAATGAAAAATGAGACCAAAGAAGTGAAACAGATTTCTAATCTATACTGAACAAGGTAAAAGTCCTGATACAAGTTATCCCACATTGCCAGTAGGAAATGTGGTTTAGGGTTTTCTTTTTCTGTATTTCACATTTGTGATCTCATGTCAAAATATTGCAATTCAAACACTCTTAAAAACTAAGCCCGTGGTTAGACAGGGCTGCAGGCTGTTTGTTAGAAAAAGATTGTGTATACAAACGAACATTACTGACACAATATGGAAAACATGACATTTCATTTAATGCATCCTGCAAGTAATATGATTTTTTTGTTGATTTTAAGTTTGTGCATGACTTTTTATTTTATCAATTAAAGTATTTTCTGATAAGACTGCATGCTACCTTTTTAATTCACTGATTTGCATTAATCTGCAGTGAGGTGTACCATAGAAAAACAGATCTAATCCCATGACATAGTAGGTCTGTTGTATCCTTGACTAGCCCTGATGCAAGGCATTTCCTCATGATGTGTAGACAGCTCTGGACTTTTAAGGGGAAGACACCCTTCAACAAGGCCAGATCGAGTCACAAGAATGTGACTACAGCTATCTGCAAACCTAAATGCCATTTTCTATCCTTTCATTTTCACTGAAGCTTTGAAGTAAATACGAAAAGGGCCAGAACTGAGCAAATTACCTGAGGACTGAAACATTTTTGACATAAGTCTCAAATGCAGTTCAAACCTTTTATACCTGTTCTTCGTTGTTCTAGTTTTGTTTCATCTCAGAATGTGAGTGATGGCAGTGATGATGGAAAGATTGGACAGCTGGCCTCTATTCCCTATGTTGGACAGACAAACACTGTGAGATGCCCTCTTTCAAGAGCCTCAGAGCCTGTGCAGCAGAAACATTTAACTATTTCTTTCTGAAGGAACTGTGCAGCAGGAAGGATCCATTTCACATCCACTACTTCAGCAGGTTCTTTATGGTAAAAGATTTCCTCTCTAAGTGAAAAGGCTGTAATTTCAAACTCAATTGCAAGTAATGTGCCAAATTTCCTGTGCCAACATGAAAAATTCTCAAATCCCCTTACTGCCATAAGTCCCAGTAAGAAGTTGCTCAGCAATTTCTACTTTGACCCATTCACAAAACATGGGAAGACAGTTATATTTTAAAAATTGTGCACTAAGTCTAGGACAATGAAATCTGCAATGAAATTTGACTTAGAAGTCAAAGCAATTACTTATTCCAAGTATCAACCTCTAGAAAACAGTTTTTAATGAATTCTGTCTCTCTCTATCCAAATGATAGTTGCCTCTACTAAACTACTTTACCAGTCTGTGTTTTGCTTCAATTACCAACTGTATGTGCTATGGCATAAGAATAAGAACTCCATCACAATACAAAAGGATGGAACCAAGACTGGATTCTCATTTTCTGCCTCAGCACCTTTAAAATACATAGCGAAAGGTAACTGGTTTAAGAAATCAATTTATATCTCCCCATTCCATCACTTCCTGGTTGAAGCAGGAAAAAGAGCCTATCCACACTCCTGCTGGCACAGGCAAAATAGGGGAATACACTGAAAATTTATAATAACTTTTATTAAAACTTTGACTCATATTTAAACCACCACAATTTAGGGCTTTTAATATCACCTATAAAATGTGAGCAAATATGTAACACTTGATGGAGAGGGGAGTGTTCTTTCAACATTCTTGGTAATTGTGCATCCTTCTGGAATAATAAGGCACAATTATTAGATACATTATTGTATGCCATGCTAGATGTAGCAAGAATGGAGGTGTTCCACAAGACAAGGCCCCTGAAGAAAGCAGGACAGTGCCCTCACTGTCAGGAAACAGTCCCAGGACCTGAGTAGGGCATGGGTTGTAACTATCAAATACAAGCAAGGTGAAAAGTCAGGCCTGAGGTCAGACCAGAAACATCATTCAGGATCAGGAGTGATGAGGGAAGAGAAGACACATGGCTCAGGTAAGGGCTGAAGCACAAGCCCACAGTCCATGGGTTCAGGTAGGGGCTAGGCAGTGCAGCTTAGGTCTGTCCCCCTAAAACATCAATGATAACAACTACAGCACTGCTTGCACTAATACTTAATAACCCATAAAAGGCCAAAATATTTCACAGGTGAAAATAAGACAAGTAACAGAGATATTAAGTACTGTTAAAAAACAAAAACAACAACAAAAAAAAAAAGCAAAACAAACAAAAAACCAAACAAACAAACAAAAAAAAAAACAAGGAAAAAAAACACCACAGGAACTATTCAGATAGTAATCTCCTGCTTCTCATTTTTAATGTGGCTTCTGAAGCCAAAAAGGCAGGTGCATTATACTCAGCATCAGTGTGCTAGCAAACATCCAGAGCATAAGAACAGATATATATATAAGACAACAGAGATAGACAGAAAATTAAAAGGAAACAGGATAAAAATCATGACTACACACAGAGACCTCTTGCATTAGTTGGTATCTAAGAGCCAGACTCAAACTTTGATAAAGAATGCAATCCAAATTCCTTCATTTCACTGTGATGCCAACACCTGCCATGGTAGGCTTTCAGAGATTGTGATCAAGTCTTTTATTCTTGCAGCACATTAATCTTACTTCAGAAAAGGTGTGACTTTTTTGTTTTTTAGAAAATCTATGTCAACTATTTAATACTTATATTCTATAGAAAAAACATCAGTAACTTCATGTGGGAGGAATCTATGTGCATAGTGTTCTTATTCCTTTTGAAATATCAACACATCTGTGATTTCTTAGACATCTGTATACCAGTAATAATACACAACAAGACTACTAAAAAGCAAGAAGAAAGCCCTGCTCCAAGGAATGTACAGTCTCTATGCAAATGTAGGGACAGCAAATGGGTAAAATTCCAGATTAGAGGACCACATTGCCCCAGGAAATGAAGTAATTTTATCACTTGATGAAGCAGAATAAGACATATAAAGGCATAAGAGATCATGTACTGCTTGTGCCAGATTTCTTGTGATATCCAAATTGAATTTTATTTTACTAGTGTAAATCATAATATTAGCTACATGATAATCTCTTCATAGTCTGTTGTTTCTAACTGGATTTTCCACTGAAAAATAATAAAGCAGACTGTTCTGTTATTGATTTTCATAATGTTTGCATTCACAGCTTCAAAATGTGTCAGAGAGCTTTACCAAATTAAGTTCAGTTTACCTGTAATATCTGAAGCATACCCATGTTAAATCATGGAGTCACAGGATGCTGTGGGTGTGGGGTACATTTAAAGATCATTTAGTCCAACCCCCCGCAATGACCAGGGACATCTTCAACTAGATCAGATTGTTCTGAACCTCATCCAAGCTGACCTGGAATCTTTCCAAGGATACAACACCTCTGGGCAACATATTCCACAGCTTCACCACTCTCATTATACAAATCTTCTTCCTTATATCTAGTCTTACCATCCCTCTTTTAGTTTAAAATCATCACCCCTTGTCCTATTGCAAGAGGCCATGCTGAAATCATTTCTTACAAGCTCCTTTAAGTACTCCAAAACCTTGTCTTCTCCAGAGGTGCTCCAGCCCATTGATCATCTTCATGGCCCTCTTCTGGACCCACAGGAGCAGGACTCTGGAGCCAGACATGGTATTGCAGAGCAGAGAGGGAGCATCCCCTCTACCCTGCTGGCCATGCTTTCCATGCAGCCCAGGGTAAGGCTGGCTCCCTGGGCTGTGAGTGCACACAACCAGCTCCTCTCCAGCTTTTCATCCACCAGTGCCCCCCTGAGCACTGATTTCCTGAGTGCTATACAGTGGAAATTAGAACCCAAATTTCCTAATTTCTGATCCTGGGATCTTAGTTCAGAAGTAGGCAATTCTGAACAAGCAGGATTTGGAAAATTAATAGGAAAAATAATGTAATATCTCTTTGGAATTTGGACTGAGATCATTGTTCAGCTGACAATATTAAATGCTCTTTTCTCCATTCTACTCATAAAGAACCATGATAGATAGATAGATAGATAGATAGATAGATAGATAGATAACACAACTCAGTTACTTACATGCCAAGAAAATGTCTTTATGTTATAATTTTTCATATTTCCTATAGTAAATTGTGTCATATCTTCTAGAGAATTTTGGATGTCTTAATTTACCAGACATTGCAACTCCTATTTATGTTAAAGTCTCATCATGAGAGAAAGGCAGTAGATATGTGTTTGATCAAATTGCCTAGAGCAAAATGGACTTTCAAATATTGCTTGGAAAAATAATCACACAAAAGCCCTTTCTAGAGATGTAGGAGTCTCAGCAACTGGGGCCAGTTTTCAAAAATAAGTTACCCCTCAAAATCAAGTAAGTAGATTTTTCCTTTTAAGAAGATATACAGGATAGAGAAAAAAGAAAAGTAAGGAAATGGAAGGATGGAGACTTACTGATAACATATTGTGGGAAACAAATACTTTGTTGGTTTCAGAAAGGCAGGTGATCAGACATTCAGATGAAGATTTGGCTAAGTCTGCTTTTTAAACTCAAGAATATTGCTTCATCATGTCCTGCTTTTGTCAGAGATTGAGTTAATTTTCTTTCTAGCATCTGGCAAAGGGTCGTGTTTTGGGTGTAGGATGAGAAAAATATTGATATTTCAGTTGTTGCCAAGTAGTGCTTGTACAAGTCAAGAATTTTTTAATGTCTCATGCTCTGAGGAGATGCCCAAGAAGCCATGAAACAGCATAGCCAGGACAGGTGACACAAATGACCCAAAGAGCAGAACAGAATGGATAATGATTCCCAAATGAGGGATACTTGTTACTGCTCAGGATTGAGAGAAAATAAATCATTTAAAAGGGCATAAACACAGAATTCGTTCTTTCCTTCACCCCCTCCAATGGCTCTGTGTCTTCCTTCAAATCCAAACACATCTACTAGAGGCAGAAACCACCAGGAACAATTGATTCCTCATGACTTTGCCACATCTCTTCTGTGACAATGGCTAGACCCAGAAGAAAGTTACATGGAGAATATAACCCAGGCACAAAGGCAGAAAGAGAAGAAAAAATATCTACATGCCATGGCAGCTTAGGGCATATACCTAGAACTCTCAGAAGAAACCTAAAAGGGAAGCTAAACATTGCCATAGCAACTCCTTTTCATCAATGAAACAAAGCAGTTAATTTATGCCATGAATTCTAGCTGCATTTTGATTTACTGAATTGGCAGCACAATAGGTTCGATAATTCCTGGCAAGCACTTATTTAATGTAAGATAGCAGGATAAAGAAAAATACAGGCTTATCAATCAGCTTATACAAAAACAGAGCAAAGCCGCTCCAAAACATTTCTGCATATTGGATGGTCTTAAACCTGTTATTTTAAAACCAGCATATTTTCAATTCAAATGCATTTTTGAAGAGATCATATATGGAATATAAAAATTAAGGAAGAATGCTATAAGTGATCTTATGAATTGTGGATCTATTCTAGACAGCTGTAACTGATCTTAGTCCAGAGATATTTTGTCTGAAATAAAATATTTCACTTAGAGATGACCTATTCTTAAAGATTTTTAACAGTAGACAGCTCTATGATATTAAATCCAGATACTTTTCTACCCATTTCTAATGCCACATGAACACTGAAAATAGCTGTTAACAGTCATCTTGGGCTAATTTATATTTCTTTTGGTTTTAACATCCACATTTCTTTCAGGTAACATTTTAGCAGACACTAATCACTGAAAACCGTGTAGTTGCTTTCCCTTTCTTTTCTAACTTTTCTGTCAATAAGTTAAACCTCTTTGCGTCTTTTTCCTTGGTTCATTATTGTGCACAAGTCCTCATGACCTCCAGCATTAACTTATCTTAGTTGCTTACTTTTGATAACTTGATTTCACTTTCTAAATTTATTTTTTGCCATATCAGATTATTCCTAATATTCAGTGTTGCTTATTGTGATGCATCTAGTAATAAAATATTTAGCTAAAACAGATTGAAAAAGGATATATTCCTGACATTTTAATTTTTCATATTATCAAAATGTTTACTGATGGCTCGCAGTAGAGGAATATAGAAAATATAGGTTGATCTTCATTCACTCGTAAGTAGCACTTAGCATTTCTTATGGAAGTTGTACTATATAAATCAGACTTGAATTTTATCAGTTAAGGCTCATCTGCTTCCTACATTCCTTGCTACATACTTTCAAGTATTCATCAAGTGCTAAAGAGGGCCAAAATGGCTAATCATAATTGCTAGCACAGGCAAAGAAAAAAAAAATTAAGCAGATAATTTGTTGTGACCAGAGGGAAGAATACAGGGTTTTCTTCCAAATTCTCCACTCATTCTCTTTTTGCTGGTCATGTCATAACCACTTTTGTTTGTCTAGTCTGCCACACTGTTAAAGCTAAAATGCTTAAGTCAGTAGTATGATAAAGTTGAATTGTTGCCTATAGTCCTTTACTCAATTACTTGAAAGATGATGTTTATAAAATAGATTTACACTTGGTAAATTATATATTTTAGAGCGTATGCCGTAAAACAGATGGGTCTGACTGGCACAGTTACAATTAGTGACAGTGAAGCATATGGTAAATCACTCAAACAGAGGCAACTCAAAACAGTGAATTCAATTAACCAGGGCCCTGTTAAACCTTTTCAGACTCAAATTAGTATTGCGAGCATTTCCATTAGCATTGGTACCTATTGGTATATTGGTTGCCAGATCTGCTGTTACATTTTCATGCCCTTGAAAGTAAAACTGCATTTATGGCCAAAACTCCGAATGTAAATTTAAACATTCAAGGGTTTGCTCAGTTAGTAGCTCTAATTCGATAAGCATTTATCCTTCAAGCTCCTCCTGAACTTAGAGAGCTCCACCTCTAAGTTCCTGTTAAACTGACTCTATGTGTTTAAAACACAGACTTGGAAATCACCCTTGTTTAATGGATGTCCTTTATTTGAAACCTGATGTTTACTGAATAAGAATTTACTTCTAACAGCTCAGTGCATTTATCAAGCAAATACTTTTGCTGTTACTTCCCATTCAGCTTTGGCAGCCTTGTCTCAGAGGGTGCAGAGTGCCTCCTGCAACATCCATGGGTGCATATTCCTGCTGCTCTCCTGGTGGCATGATAAACAACCAGGCACCATGTGCCAGGTCACCTCACTGATTCAGATGAAAATTAACCTGGCAGCAACAATAACAAAAACAATCGGTTTCAGACATCCTCTGGCTGCAAGTAGGCTGGGACAGGCACGTGCAGCTTAAAGCAGGGAGAAGAGTGGGATGAGTAATTTCCATGGCAGACTGCAATGTGCCAGCTGAATCCATACCTGAATAGGTAGATACATGTGTAAGATTTTAACATCAGCACTGATTGAAGTGCTGGCCTCCAAAATTTAGCTCCATCCTATCATTTTACACCTATGTCTTATTGCTTATTGAAACACACTTAGTAGCCATTGTTAAAATTTACTTGGATCATAGCTATTAAAAATTAACAATGGATTTCCTCAAAAGTACAATCTGAATTGATAACTTCAAAAAGTATTCAAAAATGTTATGCTTATATTTGAAAAATAGAGAAATAAATAAAAATATAAGACATTTGAGGATTCCTAAAGATAAAAATCCAGTTGAGTTCATTAGCATGCCTCATCCTAATTTTTTTAGGATTTCAGTTATGCAGACAAATAAATAAAATATATTGCTTAATACACTATCTTATTTCATTACAACTGACCTCATTCTCCCATCCTTAATGCACAGTCATTGCTGTTGGCTTTACACATATTTGAAACGCGTAGATCATCTGCTGACATGTCCCTTTTGCTTTCACGCTTAATAGAAGAGTAAGGTACCAACTCTCATCCTTCATGTAACATAAGACCCCAACTCAAAATTTAGCCTACTCTAATAGCTTGATTCCCCTCTAAAGCAGGGGAATTATTGCTCACTGTGTTGTGCAGGTGGGAAAGCCAAAATCTCTGATTCTGTCACCCTTGTCTTGCTATGCAGGTTGTAGAAGTTGCTACCATAGCATCTGGGATTACCTGGTCAGAGGAGCACAATGTAATAGGCACAAGGCTGAAAGGGTTCAAATTTTCAATAGAAGATAACCAGAATATTTATTAGTATCAGCATTACTGAGAATTTTTTGTATTATATTTCCTTTTGCTTCCGTACAAGTGATTAAGTCCAGCACAAGAATCTGGCTCAGAGAACAGCTACTTCTTGTGTAAACAGAACAAAACCGTACAAAACTCAAGAAATTCATATTCTCTAAAGGTATTTAAATATCATCAAAAATATATTTATACAGACTTTAAAAGGTGCTATCTATCTTAGAAGAGCTGTTTATCGCTGTAGGACTACACAACATGAAACAAGCACCAATATAATTTCACCACAGGAGACTATCATTTTGCAACCACAATTGAGGAAATGTGGCTCACATGAAGAATAAAACAAATTCATCCATTGATTGAGATTCTCATCTCAGAAGAATTACAAATATAACCTGGAAAGTCTGTTTGCTTTTCAAAATTCTAGCTGCACTTCTGAAGAAAAATAAGTAAAAGCTTTGATATTGCATTAAAATGGAGTCATATCATGAAAAGCACTGCATCATATTATAGGCTGAGTCTTATACTGAAAACCAAATTCCCTCTTCATAAAATAAAAATAATTTAGTGTAGCTTCAAATGCACAAAAGAAACCATGTGCACCTTAAAGCTGAAGTCAAAATATTGTTTATCTGAAAATAAACTAGTAGAAAAAAGTTCAGGATATAAGTCTAGCATTAGAAAACTAGTGATATTTAATTCTGCACCTACAAAATTTGCCTTGACAAGCAAAACAATAATATACATAATCCCAGGAAAAGCAGATGTACATTCACTGCACATACAAAGAGCACAACAAAAAAATTTGGAAACGTGTGAATTGTTTCATTCATCTACTATCATAATTCTGAAACCTATCTGTAGTAATCTAAAGATACCATCTTTAGATGGTACCTGTAAAAAGCTTAATTTCATTAACTCTCCTTCCAAAGGAGGTGTCCTAAACACAAGATTATCAGTTTCATTTATTTTAAAATCCTAAATGCTAGTCAGAAATCAGCCTTCTTTTCCCCCTTTTGCCCTCCAGGCTTTCAAAACCTTAACTTGATTTTTTTTTCTTTTTTCTTTTTCTTTTGTCAAAGATTATTTTAATACTTGAAAGTTCAGAATGGGTCTTTAAAGGTAAAATAAACAGATATCTAACTAAGTAATGCAAGGGCTACTCCAAAGATGTCCTATTTCATGTTGTATTTCAAAACCTCTGTTTTTCTTTATTTTTCCTGAAATGGATGTAAAATGACCAGATCTGTTATAATATACATTTATAGTTAAATCCATGATCCTAATTATGATACTGAATCCAAACACAGAGAACACATATGCCTTTTACCACTCACCAACATTAACTATACAACATTAACATCAATAAAAATTTCTATTCTTTGACTTACAAGGTATAAAAATGCTGTAAAAGTAAGAATGATACTGGTAACTGTGTATTGCTTCATCACAGACAATGAACAATATTGTAAAAATGGGGTTTACTGTAAAGCTCTGGCTTTGAATCTTTGAGACAATGACTTTGTTTTTAAGAACATTGCAACAAATCAGCATTTTGTTCAATTTAAAATTAAACTTACCATTATAGGGAAGCATTAACAGCTAAGAAGAGATTGGTTTTATTTCGATTTAAATAAACTTATTTTTTTTTGTTGTGTGACAGAACCAGGAGCCAAAAAGCAAGGCCCTGAGAAGGAAACTTTGCCAGTAACTGGTCTAACTACATTACGTGGCATGACAGGAAATCAGCATGTGGCAACAAGCCAATTTCTAAAGCTTTCATCAGCTGTTTTAATCACCAAAGATTATTATTCCAACTTTAAGAAGCTTATGTGATTTATCTTCATGGATCTGACAAAAGAAAGTCAGCAGTCATTCCAAGAGAGGCACTACTATTGTGCTCTGTGATATTTTAGACTGTCAGGAAGTAGTACAATGTACATGATACACTCTGTGTAATCCTTACATTCCTGATTGTATAAGCCTCAAGAGAAAAGCTCTACGTGATGATGATCACAGACTTAAGTGGGAAATTGAACATTATGTAGGACCAGTGTTCCTCACATTTCTTCAATAAAATAATTACACACTATTAAAATACAGAAGAATCTATGACTATGAAAGAAGAATGTTCATTCTTCCTCTTAGAAATGTTACCATGAAGTCACGTTTTCTAGACTGTTTATTCCTGCTTTGAAAGGGCTACTGTAAAGAAGCAATTTTTTCAGAAGCTTGTAAGAGAAATAATTGACGGACTTTTGGTAAAAGCTCCATTAGACTATGTGAAGCAAGGCTGTCAGCTTTCACTCCTCCTCCTATTTTTATATCAACCACAGACACAACTTTCAAGTACATTGTAAAATCTGTAATTCAGTGTAAAACCATCTGGCCATTACTACGGAATTCCTACACTTCTGCTAACAGAATAGTGACTTTGATAGTAATGTCCTTTAGGGTATAGGTCTACCAACACCTTCACAACCTAGAAAATAGAAACTAGAAAATAGACAACTCTTGCATCATGCCTTGTCAGATCAAATGGCTGACTGAACGACAGAGCAAAGGGACCGCACACAAAGAGCTGCCTGTCAACACCTTGCCCCTTTTAAGCTGAAGTGTCTGCAGATAAAACTCCTGTCACTCATAACTGAGAAAAGAGCATGCAGTAAACACAAAAATCATATCAGACCATTGACACTCAGTCTATTTAACAGTGTAACAGCATGGACAGGAACATCTTAACTGAGACTACATGATAGTAAGAGTAATATCTGCATTTTGAACCAAACTATTTGGCCTTCCCACCTTTATTTCAACTTCACACTTTTCCATCCTTGCTTGCCCTGTTCTGTTTACCTCCATCCCACATTCATTTTATTTCATTACAGCTCTTACTCCCCACAAAAATTCTCTGGGCTGATGTTTTCTACCATCATACTGCTCCATCGGTTCACCAATTATTACCTTTTCTAAATCAGTCTACATCTTTGTTCCACCAGAAATTACAGGACAGTGAGAGGAAGTTGAAACAGAGTGTGTTTAGATATTTTGCATTTGAAAAACACTGCTGCAATTCATATATATTGTACAGATTTATTGTTGCCTGTCTTTGGACTGTTAAAATATTTCTCCTCCTCTGTCCAGTCCCTTTTTCACCTGTGGTTTAATCCCCTTTCATAATGTGTCGGGACACTGCTCATATACAGGAAGCCCAGCTCCAAAACTGATAGTCCTCTCATTTTCTACCTCTTTTATACACATGAATATAACCCCCTTTGCAGCAAGTGTATATAAAAATGTGCCAACAGGCAAAAGCCAAGAAGGTGACTAAAACAGTTCATCTCAACTTCTTTTGAATTTTTTGGTGGGAATATTGTGGACACTGTAGTCACCTATCACAAAAATCTCCGCATGTACACCTTACAAAACATGAAAAAGAGGAAAGGAAATTTGTGGACCCAATTTCCAAATCTCTTTACTAAAGAGTTTACCAGTAAAAAAAAGAGCTTTTCATGACAAAATACAACCTATTCATAGTCAAATTTCTGTAAATTCAACATAAAATCTACCTTACCTGAAATTGTTCAGAATTCACAGAATCTGGCATAATATTGCTATGCATTTTCCTGAAAACCTTCCAACAGATTCAAACTTCAGCTTCAAATGACAAAAAGTAAACTACTAGGGGGAAAAAAAAATATATAAAACTAAGCAGGAATAGACCTTGTTATTCTTCTCCCAACCATTAGAGTTACCACGTTTGCATGGCAAACCTGACATCTGTGGTGAATGGCAAATGCAAATGTCAGACCCTCACCTTTGAGCACTCCCAGGATTTGCAGTTTAATGTCTAATTGGCATTCACCATCCCTTTATGTCACCTTGTTCCACTACAACAGTGAGGAAGACTAAAACAGAGCTACAGCTTAATTATGTATTTCTGATAAAAAATTAATGGCTTCTAATTAATATGAGAGTAAATAAGTAACATTTATCCTAAGTGTTATTTTTAAATTATATAAGGTCTACAACTACAGAATTAAGTTGTACCGACATATTGTTAACATCCTTTGTTTCGTGGAATTTACTTGAGATAATCTGAGTTGAAAAAGCACAAATTCACATATAACTGGAATTATAACTTTTATTTTTAGGATCTTTGAACAAAAATTTCTCATATACACCAATGTATGACACATTGTTTTCTCTCTGTTTCTATCAGGTTTCTCACAATCAAAATCATCTAGGATTACCATTAAACATGTACATGTTTTTAAAGGAGGCTAATCTTACTTCAGTTTGAAGTAGATAGGGTTAGACATTAAAGTCTGCATGAATAGTCCATTTCCTATTAGTACTCATGCAAGCTACCTGTCCTCTGAGGCTCCAATTTTGCAGCTGTCATCTTTCCCAGCATTTGGGCAATGAAGGAATCTTTTGTTCAACTGAAAAGTGGTGCATTGTTCTCTGCTCAGGTGCCCAGAATAAAATGTATAAGGCAATACAACAAGCTTCTCTCCAGACTGGCTTGAGGTTGGATTTTTTTCTTTCCCTCGTGAAAGATTTTTCACTGAATGAAACTTTCCTTGCTCAGGTGAAGAAAAACTGCAACTTCATATTTAAGGTCTTGAAAAAAACAATATAAGATTTCAAAATATTTTTAAATGGCATTAAGTGTGTAAGCCATACCTAGTCCCTTCACAAACAAAACAGTAAATTGAATGGCTTTATTTTGTTTTCTGCATTTCAACAAAAATATCCAGGTAATTTCCAGACATTTCCAAACACTATTCATCTGCTTTTCTTTATTCCAGTACCTAATGATAAATCCCATCAATGCCCATTTCCCTTGGCTTGATCCCCCTTAACTGCTGCAGGAAAGGCCTTCACAATGACTTTTGCCAATTTCATATACTCTTTCAATCGATCTCTTTACAAGATGGGGCTGTCTCATCCCCACTAATTCATATGGGCTGTGGAAGAAATTCCCTGTGAAACATATTCTGCTATTAATTTCTCTTCAAGGCAGGCAGAAACCTCTAGAAAGAGACCAAGATTCTCTACTCTGAAGAACAACTCTCTTCATTCTCAAGGGAAAGAACACATCAAGCTGCTGGTATAATAAATGAAGAAATGAGAGCTCAAGGAGATGAGAATCTGTAACTCAGACAGGGAGTCTGTATTGGCATATTTGCATAGTGCCTTTCAATATGAATGCCCTTTCCATGCAAATCTCTTCATTTTCCTCTGTTAACATGCTTTTATTTGCACCAGAGCTGCCTCAGACCACATAAAATGGATCCCTTTAGGTAAACTAGGATATGTGCACCTTGATAATGCCAACAGAAATTTGGGTCAGAGTGCTCCAACCACTAATTGGCATAGAGATACAGGGAGCAGACTAGACCTGGCCTAAAATAAAACATCCAAGACATGCACAACATGGGTTGTGGGTGCTCACAAACAATTGTTTTTCTTTCTAGACCTATTTCTGCTTTGCTGCTTACTAGTCCAGAGAGAGTGTGAGAGAAGGAGGAAACAAACAGGCCTTACTAGATCAAGTGTACTTGCTAGGCAGCAAAAAGTGTTGCACATCATTTGATGAAACTATAAATGTCACATAACAGAAATGCAGTTATCAGGAAGAGAGATAAGGATAAGCCACCTTTATTTCTAGTCTATCTGGGTGTCCTTTTCTACTGAAAGACTCAGTTATTCTTGTTATTTTAATTAAAACTGGCCCTAGTGAAAAAACTTAAAATCAGGAACTCACTGTAAAGCAAAGATCTATGTACTCTCATCTCAAAGACTTACCTGACCACAGGACTCATTAGACAAGCACTGCCATGGAATTGCTGTATCAATTTGAAAGAGCTCTCCAAAGTCTAGGGACACATCCCACAGTGCAGAAAGAAATCAAAAGGAACACAAAGCATGCAAATGAGAGATGCATACAGTATTAAGCTCTTTATCTAATTTTACACCCTTCTGAGCTCTACCCATGCAGGTGTGTATGCTCCGAATTAAAGGGCACAGCATGCAAAATCACTTGTGATGTAAGATCTGGTTACAAATACAAACTATCAGTTGGGTTCCAAAATACTCAATAGAATTAAATAAATCACGTTTAATGCAACATATCCTGAATATAATATTAATCTCTGTGTCAGGAGAATGTGGCGAGGTGTTCTTAAAGGTTATTACATCCATTTCTTAGCTGCAGGCTGAATGTAAGCTCCTGCTCATCACTGCTTTGCCTATTTTGTAGAAGAAGATGGTGTGTGATGCTCTCAGCTCAGAACAGCAGTGTACTCATCTTGACCTCAGTCAGGTGAGAAACAGAAGGTAGATACAGGTCATCAGGTAGTTAAGTCTAGCACTTACTGCTAGCAATATTTAGTATTTGATTATGTTCATCCTGACAAGCTAGAGAGGCTATAAAATGTGGCTATTGTGAAAGAACTTTTGAAAGATGCTTTCTGAATTTATGATCATTATCTTTATTTACCAGCAAATATAGATACAATTTATAAAATTTCCACAGTTCTGTGAAGCAATAAATGGCTTCTGCGTCTGTTACATTAATTAAAGTCCTTAGATAGCAGTAGTTACTCAAACTAAGGAGTCCTCTGTGATACATTTCAATAACAGTCTCGGTGAAGAACCTTCCTGTGTTATCCTACAGTGACCAGGTAGTTAGAGGTACAATGGTTTTGTTTGCAACGTATTTATTTCCTATCCTCTTCCTGTTGTTTTCCAAAAACCTGATTAGCCATGCAAACTGCAACATATTTTTCCTCCTTGGCTGCTTCTGTTTTTCCCCAGCTTGCAAACTGCTTATTGCTGGATTTGCTTACTTTTGAGTTCTGGCCTACAGGTACTTAGAAGGTTTTCTATAGCAAGTAGTGGATTTATCTGATAACTCATGTAATGCTAACACTAACTAACCCTTATTGATTGCCACATAACATATTTCAGATCATGAATTTTGTAAAGTTTATTAAAATACTGGAAGCACAAAGCTGGCAAGACCAGCCACAACCGTACATGGGAATGGTGTGTGGAAGAAAAATGCTTCTTCAGCTGTACAAAAAGATAATCATCTGCTAATAAAATTTAGGAGAAAACTTCCAGTAAACACATGCTTTTAGTAATCCTGCCTGATAGTGTCTCTTTCGTAATCCACCATCTGAATGGATGAAACAGCTCCTAATGGAGGCTTTCCTCTTGGCATCTGACTGTTACATATCTACAGGGAGAAAAGCAGACTAGTTAGACTGTCACCTCTGGCACACACCATTTTCACTCCAGATCTAGTGAATGAAATGTAGAGAAATTAGTTTGTCTTCTGATGATTGGGAGCAGCAAGTCTGTGATGTGAGGTATGAGAGAAGCAATCTTTCTTCTTGCAGTTTTGGCCGTCAGGGAGGGCAGATTCAGACTCAGTGAAATCCAATCTCATGGCCACCAGAAGGGGCATTGCTGCTCCTCATTTCTGCCTCCACTTGTGTGCTCCAGCCCATTCCTCTGCATTAGTGACTGTGTGCTCCAGGATGTCTCAGCTCAACTGACTGATTTGGTAGAAACCAACCGATAAATTTCATAAACTGGTAAATCAACAACTGGAACAAACAACTGGAAAAAGTGGCTTTCTGTCAGCAAGTTAACTAATTCATCCTATGAACATGACTCCAATAAATTGATTCATATTGATACAGAAAGCAAACATCAAAGATGTGCCCTTTTGAAACTGTTGTAGAGAGTGAGGTGTGAAGATGCAGCTAGCAATAAGAAAAAGACACATGTTTGAAAGAATAGCAGAAAATTAATTGACATTTGAAGATGCTTCAGGGTGATTTTAGTGAAAAGTTACTGGTACAAGTATGAACTTACGTTATCAATCTACAAGGAAATGCAAATTAAATATTTATTATCTTTCTATTTGTGCTTAGAGAATGAATTTCAGTAAAAATTTCAAGGTAATATGAAAAAATGTTTTTAAAATTGTTTGTACTTAAACTGGTGATGGCTACAAGTGTTAGTCTTGTAATTTCCTAGGGTGCTTGTAGCACTTTTGAATAAGTATGGCACTGTTGATGTTTGAAAGGAAGCTCTGTTCATTTAACCATTAATTATTCAAAAAAATTTAGTAAGTGCTAAATATACACAAAAAAGTAGCTGCTATAAAGTTCAGGAAATTACCACAGTTGATTATTACAGAGACTGACTATTCATTAATATTTTGCATCTCATCTTTCAACATTTGAATTTTCCAAAAGAGATACAATACTTTGCACTTGTAAAACACATTTCCAAACAAATTATCAGCTTACTTTTTATCTCTTTATGTATTATAGTTATTTTTCTGCACCGTATATTACTTATTAGTTATTTCTTTAATATTTTGGAGAGAGGATTGGGACATTGCTTTAAATCTAGTTTGTAACCAGAGAAAATACTGTTTGCATGAACAGCACTAAAATAGTTTGCCACTTGTTCTGCAGACTTGAATTATCAAGAGGTGACTAACTTTGTCCAAATAGACACAAATATCAACTTTCAATATAAAATCAATACTACATTAATGAGATGAGAAATACATAACTTAGACCAAATCTGTAGCTGAATTACTTCTTTTGCAGGCATCTGCTCATATTTGCCACTAAAATATTGATGAAATAGTCTTCCAAGGACAATTAGTGCTCCTCAAGAGCATTCTTCGGCAAAAGGACCAGAACTACACTAATTTTCTCATTTTAACAACATATTTTTTTTATTTTTTTATTTCCCACATAAATTTATTTTTCCCCTAGCTGCTGCAAGTCCATATTGGCATTTATGAGCAATTTAAGGACAGGGATGGCTTGCAAGCATTCAGCTTTTTCTCTGCACTAGTCAAATGCAATGAAAACGTTACTTCTGTGATAATCTATGCATCTGCATGACACAGGTTTGTATTTCTTTTAAAAAGCAAATAGATGGCAAGAAATGCAAACAGATTAAATGGATTCTCTTTACAACATGCCATGAATCAGGAACCAAGTCAGCCATAAAATTTGCTCCATTACACATACCAAAACATATTTCCATTATGGCCTGTGATTATTGTTTCACCCTTCACACTGAAACTCCATTTGATGTGATGGAGATTTTAAGTACTCTGAAACTATATTTATATCATCAGCCATTTCAACATAGGATTTTGACAGACAAAATTTTAATAGTGTTACTGTTACCTCTGTTCACCATGATTTTTAACTCACAATTTCTGTGCTTTAGTAGCACATCTAGTAAGAGTCTGTCATGATTCATCCTTATAGCCTAACATGGCATTGAACAGCATTTGACAAGATGGTAATTGAATATTTAAAGGTCAAGACTAAGTACTTCAGAATATTAATTTACACTAGAAAGTATGCATGTTTTTAACATCAAATATAGCTTTCTTTCAGCTACTGTTTCTTTCTACTGAGAAAAAATATTTTTAAACATTTATTTTTATTTATTAAAGGCCATAAATCCTAATTTCTAAAACATCTGCCCTCATAGGAATATAATCCTGTTAATAACTCCCCCAGAAAGACAGTACCAATTTTAGCCTGCAGTATTTGTTATTTTGTCTACAAAATTAAAGCCAAGGAAAACAGGGATATTGGAATGCAGAAATGTCACTTCAATTAGACTATTCTTACATCCCGGGAAGCTTTCAGTTATAATAAAATAAGGAAATGTACTACTTCATTTTACAGAGGAAAAAAATGTCACATTTCAGCCCAAGAAAGAAGTGAAAAGGAGAGAAAGGTTGGCTTCTGGCTAATTATATCCTGGCCATATTTGCTAGGTTTATCTCTAAATATGTAATTTGAAAATATTTCTGATTAGACCCATGGGCAAAAGCATATTTATTTCATCTCTTGCACAGCCACATGAACATCATTCTGCATTTTGCAATCTTCAGGTGAAACAATTTGCTCTTCTAGGCTAAAAGGCTCAAAAATATCCAGAAGTGTGTGCATCAATCTCTGTACCTTGATCTGTACGAGAAAGAAAATTACAAAGAAAAGCTTTGTAAGAAAAGTTGCATTCACGTGCTCAATACAGAGAAGAAACATATGTTGATCACTTTATTTCTTTCATTCATTTTACTATCAAACTGGGCTTTTAAGTCACATGCAGTCTTCTGGACTAAACATTCACCTTATTTGCTTCTTCAGCTTTCAGAACCAATCACTTTTCTATGAAAAGTGGCTTACAGGAAAGGAAATACTACTGAAATGTTAATCATCTGGCTAAGCTCTAATGTTTTACACCCCTTTCCTTTGAAGAGAAATATATGTAAATCGACTGAAGACTTACAGTTGTTAGTGAAAGAGTTTTGAGGTTAATAAGTTTTTTTGTAACCCTATCAACTTGCAATTCGCCTCCATTTCAAATGTTGGCAGGTAGATTTTGTGCATCTCAACAGTTTTGCATTGCCAGGGCTTTAGCTTAAGCCCCTGTACTTTCTAAGTGGTTAACAATCTTTCTTTGATCTCTGTGAGGCCCTGTCAGGTGGAAGGTCTCTTAAATCCTCGAGCATATTTGGGCTCTGTTTGTCTTCACAGCAACTTCACCAGTAAATGAACACATGCATCCTCTTTTTTCACAGAAAGACTTGAAGAGTTAAAGTTAAAAGTAGAAAAACACATAGCTTACCTGTCCTATGTAATTTAACACTTGACATGAAGAAAATGTTAATTCTTCTTGCAAAAATATAAAAATTGCCATCACTCACAAGCACTTAATAAAATAGCATCGCTTTTATTATTGCAGTAATAACACAAAGAAAGAAGTCTAGTTTTATTTCTTTTTCTAAGCTCCAGAAACTCTACCGGAGAAAGCAACTATGGTGATTTGGAGACTTTTCATGTTAGGAGCTCTTACTCTTTTTTGTGCAATAATTTTCGAAATGCTTGACATCATTAAAGAGCTTATGTATTAATTCTAGGATTACAGTTTACAATCTGTTGTATTTCTACTGTATTATTGCCATTGGAAACTAATTTTTCCCTCAAGTTGTAGGAGGATTTCTCATTCTCTCTGTTTTCTGGAGCTACCTTTTACATACACTACTACCACATGGATAAATACTTTTAGCCAGGTTTCAGCAGTATATTTCTGCTGATCAGCTTTCATTTTGTGGTGTCAATGTGTTCTTACATTTTCTCGCTTTTCTATTATCCTTCTCCAAGTTTTCACAATTCATTGAACAATAAAGACTAACAGATTCATACAGGACAGAAAAGAGTTAACAATGTAATCTCCAATTCATGCAATGATGCTTTTCCACATTTCTGCCTTTAAAATATACGGCCACAGTAGCCAAACCAGAGGAACTATCTAATCTGCTTTCCTCTCTAAAGCTGACCACTAACCTCTGCTTAACAAGAATATAAAGGATATATTTGGAGAGAAAATCACCACATGGTGTTCATGAATATGTATTAAAATCCACCCGGAGAAATTTCTGGATAACAAATTACAGAATACTTCAGATTTACAGTGACAGAAAAACCTTTTTCCGGCACCTCAGAGATTTGCCTTCATTAGAAACAATGGTTCTGTTGCTAAACTCAAATATAAAATAAAATTACTCTCTGACACATAATTTGTGATCTGTCAAGATACAATAGTATCTAATCAAGCCAAAATCACCTGTTACTTCAAATTCGACCTTTCATTCTCAATTTCCACTCCACAAATACAAAAGCAGCCATGGATTTGAAATAATTCTCCAGAGATAAATGAATAATCCAAGTATTTTTTCCTCTCTTTTAGAAGAACATGCCTATGAGAACTATTTAGTGGCTCTTTAGCAGCTCTTTAATTACACAAGATAATACCTATGTAGAAAATTGAGCCCTTCTATGGTTGAATTTTGCTATGAGACTTGGCTGAGGAGTGCACTGGTTCTGACTAGGATTAAGTTAATTTTCTTCACAGTAGTCCATATGGTGCTGTGTTTGTATTGATTATTTCTTACTGCAATAGGATAACTGCAAACTGTTTAGGCTATGCCTTAAACATTCTGATCTCTATCAGTTATAGTTTGCAGGATGAGATTTATAAAACAGAATTTACAATGAAGACATCATCATGGGAGTAGTTAGAAATATACTTCTGCACAAGTAGTGTTCATCACTGGGCAGAGTCCAAATAACTTATTCTGACCTTCTGATTTAGATGCTGCATAAAAAGGTAATGCTGCTGACCATGGCAAAGAATATTGGCATATAGTCTAAAGTACTAAAAATTGCAACATTTATGCTGCTATAGAAAGAAAAAAAGCTGCCTTTTCTTTTAGCAGCTAGTGGTATTTTTATGGATTTTACACAACTTTGTTTTCATATCCCAGAGAAACATTCATGAACATAAACATACCAGAAGCTCCAAAGTTAATTGTCTACAATCACAGACAAAATCTAAATCTCTTTCAAACAAATTTTTTCTGCATTTTCCCTGTTTCTAAATGTTACTGTCACTTTTACTAATGTTCTCTGCCTAGTTCAGTTCAAACCAATGATTTTTATGTGTACTATTTAACTTCCCTTTTATTTCCTTTGGCTTGCTAATTTGTATATATAATTTTTTTGAAACCCTGCCTCTCTATTTCTCTTACTAAAATCCGTGGGAGGCTTGGCAGAAAAAAAAAAGTGAAGGTTAATTGGTATGATTCCATTTCCTGGGCAGCTCTTTCATTTCACCAGGAAATGACTAGGGCTTATACAACAAAAGCCAGGTAAGAAGTGTTATTCCATTTCAGAAGGAATGTCATTTGTACACCATGAACCAAACCAAAAGGTTTACATTCATTTTCTTTGCTAGTAAAATGATTCATGCTACTCTATTATTCTGCTGGCATTCATGTACCTCCTCAGGTGCCCAGCCAGGCCATGCTGGGATGTTGGTCCACAGGTGGGACCACCCATCAGGGCCCAGGGCAGGGCAGGGCAGGGCTGGGGGGCGCTGGCAGAGCAGAGAGGTTGATGTGTTTCTTCACGGAATCGAAGTGCCAGAGGAAATTTTCTGCAAATCACAGGATGAAATCCCCAGGAGTGAAGCAGGATAGCTCAGGCCATGGGTATACACACATTGCTTCTAGGTCCTCAGTGTGGGGACTGCCTCCACTGCCAAACCATGGGGCACTCAGTATTGCACCCGGGTGTCATTCAGCTGCCTAGTGAAGTCAATTTTTACAGTGCAATAGGGCTTTTCATTTAACATGGATTTATTACTCTGTTAATCACAATTATTTTTTTCTAATTTTGAACTGCGATATGATCTCATCACATTTTTTCCATGCCTGTTATTTGGTTTGGGAATACTTACATTGAAGAGATGTTAGATACATTGCTTTATTTGATAGTTGTTGAAGGTCAGCAAGTAGTATTAAATCAGGGACATGCCACTCAGTTTTAAAAATGGAAAATGTTTAAACTTAGTTTTACTGTGTTTAACAAAACAAAAAAAATTGACCTATACATTTTTTTCTTCAATCAAGCATCACTTGTACTGTGTCTATCTCATAACAGAAGTTTCACCCAGTTTTCTTTCAGCAGAGGCTGAGCAGAATCCTCAAAAGTTCTTTTGCTTTTGGAGAAGAGTTTTGTGGCTGCAGTTAACGTTTTTTATTAAACAAATGGGTGTGTGTATATATATATATATAGTTTAATCAATATATTTTCCACAAGGTATCTGTTACTTCATTAAAAAGTATTGCATTTTCTGTATGTCCTCCAGGTATAGCATGTCCACAGTTCATGAACAGTACCTAGCTCTTACCACTGATAACTCTATGCAAAAAACAACTTATTGTTTTAACTTGCATCCAAACAGTCTCAGTGACTTCAAAATATTTGTATAGGGTTGGTATCAAGATGGAATCTGGCCTTGTATCTATAAAAAAACTAATTTCAGGGCATTTTGCTAGAGATGAGTTTAACTAAATCCTGTCCAGGGTCTCTTTATAACTTCAGAAAAATGATCTATCAAAGCAACACCATCAAAGTACATTCATAGAATTTATACTTCTCTTGTGAATATATTGCTGGTTCTTAATTTTTGAAAGTAACACTACAGTGACTTTACTAATAATTTATTTAATGCCAGTTTACAAATGTGTAGCACAGCTTATCTGAGATCCTCAAAATTTTTCCTGATGTTTCCAGTTTTCATCATGCAATATCTTGTGAGTCTGAGGAATGAAATACCCTAGTTTTAAAGGGAGAGGAAATAAATCACGTGGGTTAAGGAAAATACATATGTTTCAGGTGTCCCCTAATTCCATGTGACTGGATGTTTCGATACCCAAATGAGACTGCTGCAAACTCTTCTGTTCCAGTAATTTTACTCTCATACACAGGGTACTTTGTTACATCAGAAATCCAACATACACATTTCAGTATGCACTACTTCCACTTCGTGGGAGCAGGGACCAGGAGGGCAGAAGTGTAACATTCTTTCTTTTCTATTGAAACTCTAGAGGAAAAATATAAACTGACAGATGTAAATTTATTTTTCCTAGTTAATTTCATGAATACTCATGGTGCAGATACAGCAGTTTAAAGCCTGTACAGTAACAAAAATTCAGGTAGTCTGTGTACCTTTCTGATGACTAATGACAGCTTTAAGGGCTCTTTTCAGTTAATGGTGATAACAACATTAAGAACAAGGGAGTTGTTATTTGGTTTGATTTTTGATCAGTGATGTTTATAAGATATTTTAAAATTCCCTGATATGCTGGCTGTTCATTGAAAAATACTTAGGAATACCTTCATCTTAACCCATGCATATGATGAACCATATATCAAGAGAGAGAATACTTCTGTGATGTTTTATGCTCAAATATTTTTTCACAGGCGAGGTGACTTCTTGCCCATATACTAGCACTCAGAATTCTCTGCCTCCTTATTGAGTTGGATCCTTCATCAAATCAAACAATGAATCAATATTCATTGTTTGTAGAGTAAAATGAGTCTTTAATCCCATGAAAATTCACATCTATTTTTTTATTTGTTCATTAATATAACAAGGTATTGCTAATCCCAATATGATCATGACAGACATGGAAAAAAGCTGGATCATAGCTGAACAGATGAAATATCCTTGGTGAAGTTCTTTTTAAATGACATTCAGATACATATAACAGAGCTTGCCTATGGATTTCCCCGTGTGGCACTAGAGAGCAGTGTGTGGGCACAGTTATTCACCTTCTACATATCCTTGACAGATCACACCAAAGAAATTCATAATCTAATCCACAAGAAAGATAGGCTTGAAAATTATAATTAGCAATTTTATGATTTTTCCACTGTAATATTTTAATTGTGTTGCAGTCATAATAGTGTAGCAAAATCCCAGACACTGTTCTGGAGGAGTCCAGTTAGAACTTGTGAATTACTCTGGATAAATATAATGTACAGAACTTTCCCTGCTCTGGTGTCTGGTTTGGTTATTTTCCTTTTTATTTTTTTTTTTTAATTTAATTGGGGTAAAATCGAAGAAGCTTGACAAACTTACTTTGTTATAGGCATTATTACAACTTTTGAGACATCCTTTAAAAACAGAGTTCTGAATTTGTACTACCTAGTATATGAACTCCTCATTATGTCTCATTTGCAGTCTTACTATCTTCTATATACAGAAAACACTGATTTGACTACAAGAGGCAGTATCTGGAAAAACGACCTCACAAAATAGAAATGAAATGTTATGTGTGTATCAGTGAAGTCATGATGGCATTAATGAGGGAGAATTGCAAGCACAATTTCAAACTGTAATTATTCAACTCACACAACCAGAAGTGAGGTATTTCTCTAGAACAGAATTTATATCTGATAGATATAAATATATATATAAATATATATAGAATTTATATTCTGATTTGTGACAGTTGCATTACTGAGAGTAATGTCAATACTCAAGAGAACATCCCCATAGTTTCCTGAGAATTCACATTTTTATTGAACTTGTGATTAAGATATTCGTTTTCATGTACTTCAGCAGAAATGTTAGTTCTGAGTGAGGAAAGTTATCTTCAATATCAAGGATGTAATTGACAAGAATGGGAAGAGAAGAAGAAAGAGAGAGATAACATAACTTTTAGTGAGCAAGGGACTGTAGCTTTCCCTAAACATAAAACTGTGTTTTTCCTGAATCATTTCCTGTGATTTCTGAGATAAAAGTGGAAATAATGGAAATTAACTAAGAGACCTTTCACCTTTTTATTCATGCAGTCTCAAATTAGGACTTTTTGCTGTTATTTTTACATTAATTTTGTAGATATTTTACCTCCTTTCTCTTTGGGTCTGTTCTGTGAATAGTTAACAAAGAAAACAAGTCAGCCAAAGTTTCAATTCTTCTAACTTGAAAAATGACCCTGCGCTCTGCAGAACTCTTGAGAGTAGAAAGTAGAGACATCTGTGAAAAGAAAAGCGTTAGGTTTAAGACCAGTTTATCTGGTTAAGAAAAGAGGGGAAGTTAAGAGTTAGAAAGACATTCCCCATACAAGAATAGCAAGTTCCCTAAAAAGACGGCAGATAGGCTGCTCTGCAGGTTAACCATGAAACAGCAGGGAACCTAAAGGGTGTTTCCAACGTCCTGATAGTATTATTGATTCATAGACGCTGTTATTTTGTATTTTCTTGGTAGCAGTTTCTGCGACATGCAATAAATAAACAAGCAATTAGCTCAAGAGAACTGAAGCTGAGAGTTGCTATATGAAATAGAGTCATCAAAATAGAAAAGCCAAAACACATGATAACTGGACCATGGACCTGTCTGCCTTGGGAATGTATTGACCACTGGGGTAAGCTAAACTTCAGAACAAGCGCACAGATCACATTCTTCTTCCAGGCTGAATATTACTTACATGTTGGGGCATGCTTTCATTTATCCTGCAGCTATGTTTCTCCAGATGTCTGGGTCAGGCACAGTTTAGAGTATTCTGCAGCTTCTGTTTAGGAGCATAATTATGGTTTCATTCATGAAATTCAGAAAATAGTGTGGTGTGCCTCGTCTGATTTTAAGGTGTGAATACCTTTCACATATAAAATAGTGCACTGAGCTCTCAAAATTTGCAACAGATTTTTTCAGGAAGACACTTCACAATTGTAGCTCTCACATATCATAAATCCTCTCATTGCCTGTTTCTTGGAATTGAGCCTGGAAACAAAACAAAAAAAAAGTCCAAGATTTTCTCCAATTTTCAATTCCCTTTATAGCACAATATGCAAATAGTTTTACTAAAGGAGGGTGTGTCAAAAATATTAATTAATATAATTTTTCAATACAAAAATAGTAAAGTGTTATATTATTTTAGGAGCATTCACACTAGATTGTACAACATACATAGAAATTCTAGTCAACCAGTCTTACTTTGATTTTAGTAGCCATTTATTTTCATAACACAAATAATTGTGCTTTCAATTAATTAATTTCATATGTGAAAAGCACCACTGGTTTGAATATTGTATGATAATGAAAATATCGAGTGGAATATGATAGAAATAAATAATAACAGTGACTGGGTCAAGAAAGTAGTTAAATGATGGCTGAACAGATTTGTCATACCCTTACTAGAACACCAAAACTAGTTTTACTTAACCTGACATAATTTCTGTTTAGAGACAGGGTTTAATTTTTTCCTTAATGGTTTCAGGCTTAATAAGCTGTCTTTTTCTTAATGACCTTAGGAAAGCCAACCAAGAACCAGCAGTTCCACATTATAACATCTTTGGTTTACTTAAAGCCTAAACACTCTGCAGATAGCTGCAGTAATGGCTATCTCAGCTGACCTACCAGTAACCCCTGCTTTGACCTGTAGGAATCACCCTCTCTCTAGAGGGCAAGAAGTTATTTCAATTATAGGGCTTATTGATTCTTCTGTTTCAGTGGAAAAGTTTTAGGTAGAAAATACTCCTGAGGCTTTCCTGGCCTTTTTACATGCTTATTTTCTCTCAAGTTTTCATTATGATACTACAAACAAGGTTGATTATCCTTCCCTCAGAAAAAAAACTGCACAAATAATGTAACAATTCAAGACCTCAAACTTGAAAATTTATTTTTTCAATTTTCAGAAGTAGAAGGGAAAACAACTGCAATGTTTGCCATACTTGCCCACAGAGCCCTACTAGTTGACCAACTCAGGAAATCCTGTATCCTGCTGTTTGCAGTATTGATTGTCTCTATATATTAAAGACCATGTAAATGTCTTCTTACAAAAGGCAGAAGATTCCTTAGTGTCAAGAACATTCTCATTTGCTGCAGTGTCTTTTTAATCAAAACAAATTGACAGTCAAACAAGATCAACAATGTTATTAAGGTAAATATAACACATATATATATATACACCTTAACAGTCAAAGGTACCAAAAAGTTATTACATCACTTACCCCTACTATTTCCAAAGGCAGTTATAGTCCTGAGTACATTTATGTATCTGAACAATTCCTTTTTCAGAATGATGACAGAATTTACCCTAAAACTTGCACAATTCCGGATTAATACTCAATAGATCTTTGTGGGGCAAGAATGGAGAGAAGTTTTTCCAACGACAAATTTGGAGCACAGGGCATCTGACTCCTAAGAATTTAACCTGGAAGAAACCATATTCACATATGTATAGTATACTAATCCCTGTTCTGGGGGGTGTATAAGCCTGTTCTTGGAATTATTAAACATGAAGTAGGAGGTCCTTTAAAAAGATACATTTTTAAGAAATAAATTAAAGTTCATCTGTAGTTATTAGTGTTTTAATTTTATCTTGGCAAAATATTATTCCTCTTTCATTTTCCTTTCATGGCATTTTATTTTGTGCAACAGGAAAGAAGAAGAAGCTGAACATGAGGCATGTCAGCACTCAGTGCAAAAGCTTTGTGTTTGACTGGTAGTTTCTACTTCTCAGTTCTTTAAGCTTCAACTTCACTTGAAATTTATTTCATTTTTACTGACTAAAACCACCAGAACCTAGTCCTATTAGCAGCTCTAAATTAAGTCTGCCACTATAGAAGGAGTTTATATACAATTTCAATTTCTTTACCCTTGAATGTTTTTAAAGAATGAAACATTAAATAGGGTACATAGAGAATCAAACAAAAATTATTAATTTCAGATTACAATTTCTTCTAGATGAACTCAGCCAATAAGGTTGCTGTGTGGAGGGATGGGAGGAATGTGTCAAATACAATTGGAATTTATTGCACAGGTATAAGGAAAAAACATTGAGAAAACTATTAGTGCTCATCTAGCTCAGAGTGCAATTTTTCCTGTTGTTTTCTTTTTTTTCCCTAAACATTATATAACTACAAGCAATACTGTGCTTTATAGTCTTTTATGAAATTTCTTTTATGCTGTGGGGCGTGTCCAGTATATCAAGGTTAAGGCATTTTTATATTTAATCATCAGCATATAATGCTTATACACCCTGTACACCCTATTATTTAACAGCTCTGAGTGTCTACCTACTCGCAATGAGAGTAACACCAGAGATTATCTCTGACCTCCCTGGAATGATTCTGCTATTATAACTGATAAAACCAAACCTCGGGCATTTGGCTGTGTGTGCTACTTGTTGCCTGCTGTCTTTAGCACACGTAGAGGAGGTGGCAGGAGGCAGAAATAAGGGTAAAGCAGAAACAGGAGGGAAGGTGAGGCAGGGGCTCTAAATCTGCCGGTTTCTTGCACCAGTTCTTGCCACAACATTTGCATTTTAGAGTCCCCTTGGACCCTGATGAGTTTCAGTACCAAGCCCAAGCTGCTTATGCTTTTTTGCTTCAAGGTCCTGCATACTAACCCTTCAAAATAATACTTCGTTTACTCTTAAGCACAGTGGTATTTCCTACTCATGTAGCAAACACTTTTGAAAGCTGACAAAGACTGCTCATTCCACTAAACTCCTGCTTCTACTGAGGATTTCTGTGAGCCAGGCTGTTATATCTAACGTGTACTTTTGACAATAATTCCTTTATTTTGAAGATAATGCCTTCCACACCAAAAACATGATGTGACAAAAAGAAGGACAATTAGTTGGCCTCTTCCTTATCACAGAAATAAAGAACTAGCACAATGCCAAATGAATGGCTTGTTTTTTCTGTAGCGAGCTCAGTATATATTCTTGTTTTTCTTAATAGAACCTGACATGGTAACACTTTTTTTCTCTCGATTTCTCCATTATAATTAATTAGCCTAACACAGACGGTGTTTTATACATGAATACAGCAGGTATAACTTAGTTATAAATCAAGTCTGAGGTTCACTTTTTCTCCTTTTCTAGTATCAAAGGTATTTAGGGTGCCTTTTTATTGCTTCAAATGGATTAGACCATCACTAAAGTGACTGTGACTCATGTCCTTCTTGCCCTTACCTTGACTCATTATTTATGTGATGAAATTCCCCATATTTCCCACTATGTGGCATCAATTTATTGGTTTTTTAGTGCCCCAAACAATATGTGTAATAAACCATTTCAGAAAGCATTTAATAGAAAGCACATTTTAGGACAATCAAATCTTTAAATCTCTGTTTTCTTCCTCAAATTTCCGCAGAACCTAGGAAATGGGAGACCACAGGAAATTTCAGTAAGTCTTTAGGGATTATCATTTTATGTTCATTTGTTCTCAATTCAGCAATGACAGCATGGTTTCTTCTGTCTCCAGGGAGTTTTCTTGGAAATTTTGTTCCTTTGGTATCTTTGTTTCTGGTCCTGTTTTCAGCTGTGACATGAGTGTAGACCTAAGCTTAGGCTCTGTTTAGTAGGAGGTTGTTGTCTACCACTGACAATTGCTCTATCAAGCCAACAAGAAATTGATCCCAGGTTATTAAGGCACTAGAGACTTCCTGTATCCCACTGCAAATCACATTAATATTTATAAAATTCATAGGTAGCATTTAATTACTTAATTAAAGAAAAGGACTTTCACCGTGCCAACCTGATATATCACAAAACATGAAATTATTCAGGTGTCTTCTTACCTATGTGGTCTAGAGAAAAAAAATTAGAAAGTAGCTTGCCTAGTAAAACAAATTATTTCTTTGATTAATAAAATACCATCGTTTATGTGGCTTATGATTTTCTAACACAAAAGTTTTGTGTTTAATCTCTGTTCTAACAATTCAACAGCCATAGCAGATTAATTGGCCTTACTTGGATAACAATTCTTCTGCTAACAGAACATGTCCTACTATTTGTGATTTGAATAGAAAATCAAAGCCAGTACACATGGTATTTCATCCAGTAAACATGACATTCCAGAATGTGAATGGGAACAATATGGGCAAATTCCTGCTTTGAAGTCAGCAGTAATCTCCAATAGACCTAAGCAGGCCACATTTCACTTGATGAGTTCTACAATCTGTCTCTAAATATGGCTGTAAAATCTGAAAGTAAATAATTGACAAGCCAGGTTAAGTTGGAATGACTTGACAAGTGTGAAAAGCATTAGAAATTCGTATAGCTGTCTCAATGTTTCCAGTGAACTTGTGTTTCATGATTGATAGACATTTAAAATGAATTAAAATAAATGTGAGCTCAACTGCTATGAGAAAGAAGACAAGCCACATGGAGAGAGCATATCCCACTCCATGATCTGAAACAGGATATTCATGCCTTTTTAAACAGTAGAGCATCCAGTCCTCAGTCAAAATTACTGGATTTTTTGGTGTCTAATAAGTTAATTCTCAAAAAACCAAGATGTTCAGAGCCTCATATTTTTCATACTCTTCCTAATCTTCTCCATCCCTCCTCAACTCTGTCCCTCATTTCGCCTTCCAGTGTGACTTTTTAAATGCTAGGAACATTATCAATTACATTTTCTTTTTCTGTAGCAGATGAATTATTACAGCCTCGCCATCTTCTGCCTGCAAACCTGCTTTCATAAAAATTCATAGATCTTTTACACCTCTAACCCAGATTCAAAATTGTTTGAAGTATATTAGGGTCTTTCAAAGGTATTTACTCACAAATGCATACCTATATTAAGTTTGCAATCATTTATGTAACAATGAAGGCTATCAAACATAGGATTTTTTTTAATGTTATCATTTTCTGTGGATAGGTAAATCTCATTGAAGTGCCGCAAAGAAGTAGCAAGGATTTCCAGCACGTATTACAAAATGACTGCCAAGAATAATTTGAAGTGATCAATCACAAAAAACACTGGTTAGAAACAACCTAAAGTTAAATACATTAGGCCTCTAGTTTCAGAGTTTACATTTTAAAAATATGGATTCTTACTCTGTGTGGCCTGAAAAACTAGCAATGAAAACTTACTGTATTGGGTCCTTTGTATCTCACTGATTTGTGAGATATCCAAATAACTATCTGTTTCCCACTTCTTGTAGATTTTTCCTCTGTATTTTCCTTCAGATGTTTGAGTGCCTATAATCTATCAGCAGAGATTCTTCAGAAAATTAAAAGCTTTGAGGGTTGCTACTAAAACTTAAAGCTGAAGGCAGAGGCCTGTAACACAGGAATAAATAGATAAATATCATTTTCATCTGGGTCAAAACTTTACCTACTTTAGAGAAATTTGCATATTTAATGATATAAAGAGAGTCTATTGGACTGAAATACATCAAAAGTTTAAAAGGTGTAACAACCACAAACTTATCCTGATACACACAAGTAAAATTTTAAAAATTTCAAAGTTCTCTGAATTATGTTGTTTTGGCTGTTTTGGAAGTTTATTTAAAAGTTTAGGACAAAGTGAAATACAAATTCTATAGATCTGGTGTCTATTTAGCTGCTTGCTGGAGCCTTATTTTAGGGCAAATATGCTCCAGGTGCTTCTGTTCTGCTCTCTGTCTACTCTCTGCTCCCAGAATGTGACTGAAGTGAGTAGCAGCATTTAAAGTCTTTAACCTTTAGGCAGTCCTAAAAGCATTCCACATCCTCCTGAACATCACATAAGCCAATGTGGTGTTATATGCACTGCACCTATAGCCACATCTGATTCCCAACATGCAAACCCTTACTTGGAGGCTTTGATAGACTGTTAGAAATTACAAGGAAAACAATATAAATGCTGCACATAGATTAGCAGATCATTATTAGCCCTTTCCACACTAAAAGCTGAAACCTCCTTGATCCTAGACTATAAAAAGCCTCTGAAGCATTTTGAGTTTCTCTTTGATTCTTGGCCCAAGCTTTAATTTTCTCACAGAGCTGCAGCTCTGGGTTTCATTAGGAATATTATCTAAATTCCTTTGTGCCTCTACTTGTTTGGAAGTGCTACTTGCACCCTCATCGTGGCATGCTTCCTAGCTATATAAAAAGTTAACTGGTGATATCAAAATGGTTTAAACCGTGCCTGCTAATGAGCACTGTTTATTTTTTGCAGCCAATTTGGTCTTATCATTAACTTGTAATATTAAAAAAGCTTATCAGCTCTCTCAAAACAATGGATTTGTTATCATGTTCTTCTCAAATTCTTTATAAATATTTATATTTATGCTGCATTTTCAGGTCGTTTATTTCTTTATGGAAGTTCATTTTCCACTTTTCAACACTGTCAACAAACATGTTATTTTTTATTTATGTTGAATGTGGACTCCTGAGCATTTAAACCAGGAAGACTTATGCTTGCAAATGTGCACCAATCACTCCAAAATACAATACATTAGCACCTGTAAATCAATGTGAATAAATACATGAACAGAAATCTGACTTGCAAACTATTATCTAGAAATTTCTTCCAACCACACGGTATGCATATAATAACACTACTGTATATTGAGGAGTCAAAAGTGGCCAAAACCTAGATATCTTTCCAGGTTCTAGAAAGACTCCGAAGGGGAAGGAAAGAAAAACACAAGAACACCAGAGTCACTAACAATAGCAAGGAGATGGAGATGCTTTTCTGATGCTAAATTGGATCTTGAACATGAAAGCTTGATAGAAGAGACAAATTTATAATGATCAGAACAATGGGATGAGAAAAAAAAAGTTCATTGCAATGATAATAATAATGAAATTACTGTTTGTTTGACATAATAACATTATGGATCCAAGACATTATGTCAGTGGAATATAGCCCTAGAAATTTTTTTTTACTTTATTCTAAAAATTTTTATTGAATTCTTTGACTGTGAAGTTCCATAACTCATTAAAACGTACTGGCTCTTATGGACTGAGCATATGTAATGAGAAAAAGTTTTTTATAGCCAACCTAGTCCCATAAAACTGTCATTGTTCACTCTTAGGTTTGAATTTGAAGCTAGTTTATATCTCTTGTCAGACTTTCATTAGTCCTTCCTAGGATAAGCTGTTTGGGGAAGCTTTCAGCTGCAACAGCACAGCCTTTTCTGAGAATATTTCGGCTCTTAAAAAAATCTCCCACTGAAAATCTCTATGCTTTTATCATCAAGAGTAGAAATCTAAAAGTTGTCTAGGCAATGTCCATAATGCGGCATGCACTACCTTCTGTCTCTGAAAAATTTCCTTTATTGTGGTTGAATTATAAGCCTTTCAAAGATCACTGTTTACACCTGGTCAGTCAAGCTTTCCATGATTCCTCCTGCCCCGAGCACACTTGCCAGGAGGTGCAAAGCTGTGACAGGGCTTCTTTATGATTGCTCCAGCTAATAGCTAAATTTTGTGACACGGACCCTGGAGCTGAAAGCAAAATGTCCATTTTTCCTATCCTCAAGTACCTTTCAGCTGGCTCCCACACAATGCAAGAGACGACACTACCTATCTTGAATGCAGAAGAGTGGCAAGCGTGGAGATGCAGCTTGCAGATCAGCAGAAAAGTGAGGAAGGAGCTGCAGAGTTAGGGAAATGTGGGAGCCATAAAAGAGGCTCCAGAAAACACAAATATCTGTCAGAAAGATGCCAAAAAGCCAGGATGCTGGGAAAGACACATACAGAGGACGAACACGGGTAAAAGCTAATTTTTTTCATCAAAAAATATGAATTATAAAGGAGAGATTTCAGGAAAATGAAGAGCACTAATTAAGTTGAATCCACTCAGGTTTTACATGATGCAGTTAGATATCCAATGAAAAATTCCAATGAGACATCTAGTATTTGTGATAGGTTGCAAATATAGTTAAGTTAACACTGCAATTATGTACATATTGCTTTCAAACACTCAGATATTCTTAAAAGAATCGTTCTTCATCTCTCATTTTTGGCACATAAAAATGGACACAGTAAATTTGGCTTTAATCTCTTTGTGCTTCAGTTCCATAGCTGCAAAAATGGGACACTGATAATACATTTTCAAAGGGAAAATAAAGATAGGTCTAGGAGCAGCCATGAAGCAATTAGCTGATGTGATAAGAGAACCAAAGAAATTCCCAGGAAAAGAAATTAATAATTCTGCAGTCAGTCAAGATTTTGGATGATGTAGCATAAATAAGGCCTGAGGCTAAACCACAGAGTGAACAAGATAAAAAGAAATGTTGGATAACTATTACTCATTCTATAAGCCAGAGGTCTCCTGGGAGAAAAGCTGTGTGTGACTGTGTAATTAAAGATCATATCATAACACGGATGCACAAGGGGATTAAATAATAAGGTTGAGTGGGAAATGTTCATTCCTGTCTTTCTTTCCTGACTTTTAAAATTTTAGATCTACTATTTCAAATGCCATGTTAGAATAAAGAAGCATTTGTGATTTTTTATAAGGATAGTGAAAGGGATTTTTTTAAAGTATTGCGATTAATATTAGCATTTTAAGCAAGAACTGTTTAGTTATACATTTTAAAGGACAAAATGTTATTCCAAAAAAAAAACCAAAAAACTAACTGGTTCAGAACCAGCTCAGTCATATATAGCTGAAGTTGTCTGCTACTGCTTCAATATCACTGAAATTCTCTTCTCCATGATGTTTGATGAAGGAATTGCAAAACGCCTCAGACCATGTCACTGAGAAACCTGCTGCTCACCAGCATTCTTAGATAGCTGAAATTCTATCAAATCCTCTTTGCCCTCTGTATTTTCTTACCATTTGCTCTTTGATCTTCTCAGTCTATTGGAATCCAGATAAACTTTCTGAGTGTTTTCTTTGCTTTCAAATACTTTGCCACTATCATCTTTATAATGAATATCAGAATACACACAGGAAAAACCCGCAGAAAACTTTTCCAGTCCATCTGCACCCCTTTATTACTGGCATTGAAGTAGCTCTTGGACCAAGACAAATACAATATAAACCACATACTGAAAATCCAAGCACAGTTATTTGAATGATGTCAAGACAACACCTTGTTCTGCAAAAACTTATTTCACTGCATTCTTCAAAATTAATCAGAATTGGATTCTCTTTGAATATAAAGTTAAGCTTCATTCATGTTGAAAACAAGAAAAAACAGAGTATCTGTTCTCTAATGAGAGCTAGCTTTCTTGTGTCAATAATATGAGTGATGCACCACTACTTATGAGCTCTTCATCTAAAAAAATCACCGAATTATAGAATGGTCTGTGTTGGAAGGACCATGAAGATCATCTATTTCCAACCCATTGCTGTAGGCAGGGACACTTTCCACTGGATGAGGTTGTTCAGAGCTCCATCCAACCTTGCCTTGAACACTTCCAGGGATGGGGCATTCATAACTTCTCTGGGCAGCCTGGTCCAGTGCCTCATCACCCTCACAGTGAAGTTTTTACCTAAGCCAGTTATCCTCCTCTTTTGCTGAGGCATCTATTGATCCAGACAACCCAAGAGCTGTTTTAATGTTAGTGTGCAGCACAAACATAACCTAAACCTATCCAGGTTTAGGATACCATCAACTGAATCAGAAATGTTGCTACCCTGTGACAGAAAAGGTTGAAGCATTTAAGTTCCTTCTCTCAGACTGATTCCTTAGAATGAGTGAATAGGTGTATTTCTCTTAAGAGATGTTATTTTGGACCTGGTATCATGTGCCTGCTTCTAACTATAAGTCAAGTTGGATATTTGTTATGTCACAGCAATGTCAAATACATAAAGTCTTTGCTGTGGCAAATTTGACAAAATGGAATGACATTTCTACACCTCAACCAAGCAAAATTTGGCTTAAGCAGATGATTGAATACATTACAGATTTGATGTCAATGAACACAAAACCAGTACTTTCTCAGGAAGGAAGAAAATTCATTCTCATCCTTGGCTTTGGGAAAACCAGGTACATTCTTCCTTCAGCAAGCTGGATCAAAATAATTTGTTTGGGAGAATTTTAAAACAAATCGTATTTGCTGTCTTCTCTTTATTAAACACTTAGTTACTGCGTAGTTTTCCTCTACCTCTTAATTTCTTTCCTTCTTTTAACTAATTAACTCCTCTTGTATGATTGGTAGCCATAAATAATATCTCACTTGTAGTGAGTTGATGCTGGCTGGATGCCAGGCACCCATCAAAGCCAATCACTCACTTCCTCAGCTGGACAGGGGAGAGAAAATAGAATGAAGGTTCCATGAGTTGAAATAAGGGACAGGAAAAATCACTCACCAAATACCACCATGGGGGAAAAGGGCTAAAATTAGAGATATTAATTGAATTTACCAACAAAATCAGAGTAGGATAATGAGAATTAAAATAAAACCTTCAAAACACCTTATCCCACCTTTTCCTGCTTCCCAGTTCCACCTCGTCCCCCAGCAGTGCAGAGAGACAGGGAATGGGAGTTATGGTCAGTTCCTCACCCGTGGTTTCTCCCACTGCTAATGGAGAGGAGTCCTGCCTCTGCTCCAGCATGGGGTCCCTCCATGAACTTCTCCAACATGAGTCCATCCCATGGGCAGCAGTCCTCCCAAAACTGCAGCAGTGTGGGTCACTTTTCCATGGAGTGCAGTCCTTCTCTCCACAGGTCTCCCGCGGGGTCACAGCCTCCTCTCAGGCATTCACCTGCTCTGGTGTGGTCTCTGCATCCCCCTGGATGTCCATGGGCTGCAGGGAGCAGCTGCCTCACCATGGTCTGCACCAGGGGCTGCAGGGGAATCTCTGTCTGGCACCAGGAGCACCTCCTGCCCCTCCTTCCCCACTGACCTTGGTGTCTGCAGAGCTATCCCTCTCACTTATTCTCACCCCACCCTTCTCTGGCCACAATTGCATCTGTGAAATACTGTTTTTTCTTCGTCTTAAATATTCTATCACAGAGGCATTACCACCATTTCTAATTGGCCCAGCATTGACCAGCAGCCAGGGATTGGCTCTGCTGGACATGGAGGAAGTTGCCACCAGCTTCTCACAGAAGCCACCCCCGTAGCACCCCCACAACCAAAACTTGGCCATTCAGGAAGGAAGAAAATAGATTCTGAGGATTTGGGTATGATAACCATACATTTGAATATTTCTTAAAGCCTTCCTAAGTGAAATGTTAGTCATTCTTTGATATTTGCTTTTTGAAGAAATAATATTTAAAAATTATTATTGTTGTACCTTAATATTTTTCTTCCTATGTGGATAAGCAAAAATTAAATAAGTAACCCTCAGACCACTTTAAAACTACACAAGTTTTACTTTCTGCTATTAAATCCTGAATTTCCTATTATTTGCAAATACTGATTTTTCTCCAGTCTTTAAATGCACTCTCTTTCTTCTTAGCTCTTTCTCAACTTCAGCAATTCAGAAAATATTCCTAGTGTTCAAGACCAAAAATAACATATTTTTAGGATTTTTTTTACCAAAATTACAAGTCTAATAAAATAGAAATATTTGTCTGTCAACACAAAAAAACAGGTCTATTCTAACAATAAAGAGTATACCCCTTTCAGCACCTGAACTCAGTCTTAATTTTTTTTCTAATGCATTTTACTGAAAGTTAATGAAGTCAATCTATGTCAGTCATGTTCAGACATGAAAGTGATTCAAAACACAACATTTGCAACTTTCAGTTTAGGTTTCACAGGCCAATAAACAAGTTTGCTAATATAGAACAATTGTTCACGTGCCTGATTATCTGAGGAGAGGGATGATTCCCAAATGGACTACTATATCAGACATGAAACTGGCAGCTGGTTATCATTACTGAAATGAATAATGAAGTAGCACTGACATCTGGATGGGTTCTAGGCAGGCACTGATATATCAACGTAATTTCTTTGTTTTAAAGACTGATCCTTTCAGTGTCACTGATATGTTAAAATGCATCTTCACTAAAGCTGTGAAGTGTGTTATGGAAACAGAATTACAGTAACTGCTAAAAACATTTAAGGGAACTGAATCATAAGTAAAATTTCCTCTCTCCATGTCCAAGCAAAGTATTGGCATGATGAGATAATGCAGAAAACATCCCAATAAAATGACAGAAAATCAAGTTTAACCCCTCTAAGTGCTTTGAGCTTATGACACAGCTGATAAAATCTTCCACATACAAAGCAACTTCTGGTGTGATGATTTGTCAATGCTACATAATTGATTTTCTAGGATGCATTGCTTTATAGATTGCCAGTAAGATATATGACACAGTTTTCAATTTGGTTCAGTGATACAGAGGGGAAATTATAGAATGTGGTCTCACATAAGAATATTCTCCTGTGTTTTGCAATAACAGTTTAGAAACACACTGACATCATGAATTTCTTTTATTATTGTTAAATGCATCATTACATTATCTTTGCATATGTTTGAAACAGCATTTGATGACTTAAAAAAAAGGCAAAGCCAGTTGTGTGAACTAGTTCTTAAAACCTTGTTGTTTTACTACCAGCATGATTTGGGATTTAAGAAGGGGAATGTATCTGGGTGTTAACAAATAGAATAAATTGCAGCAAAGCATCTCTATTTTCTTCTCACTGCTAAAATATAGATGTATGTATGTATGTATTTATACATATACACATTATATACAGATATCTGTAATTAATGCTTAACATTTTGAAAGGTTTTGATGGATGTCTGAGATCAAAATTAATCAGCTATCTGAAAATTACTCAGAAAAAAAGGACTCAATAATTTTCAAAGAGGCAGATTAGTATTTTTACTCCTGGTATCTGAGAAAAAGTGAATCAGTCCCCCACTTTTCATGCTGCTATATCATCCAAGAATACAAGGATGCTGACCTGAAAACCATTTCCACACTCAGCCAGTAACTGTAGTACAAATTGGAAAGGTTTTTTGTAGAACTCAGTTAAGGAAAAAGTGGAAGGGTTGTACTTACTTTCTAACAATTTTAATTATCAGACTAGTTCAACCAACTACATGGAAATCCCTAAGGAAAAGTAAACATGTCTTAAACTTACTCTAAGTTTCTATTCTGAGTGGTCTCCATGCAAAACAAATTCGGTCATGAACAACAACTGCATAGGAAATCAGCTATTCTAAATTAGTTTCACACTCTTAAGAGTTGCTGATTAAGTTTTATAATTATTCAGAAGACTTTATTATACTTTGTTCATCACTTTATGGAAATTAGAGCAGTGGTAGATTCTGTATATATATATCTTAAGAGTTACTTGGATGGGAAGAAGAAATTACTGTGCAGATTCTATTGACATTGAAGGCACAAATCTGCATATGAAGACATATAAAAAGTATTTTGCATAGGTAACAGATTTTAAAGTTACATGAACTTTTTATATCTTTCATTATTTATTCTTTAACATCACACATAGAATTCAATTAGAAGTGAATTTTTATCATAGAGCCAAAATGTTTTTCATTTTGCCAGCACATCTATCAGATTTATAAGCTAAAATATACAAAGTAGGCATTAAATGAATGCATTTTTTTTGACACATTTTTCTGCTTACTTATCAGTAATTGCAGATTTAATTAATTGTCAGTTTGCTGTTCTTTACCTATTAGTGGTTGTTGTTGTATAGGGGATGATCTACAACATAAACTACCAAGTTAACAAAACCTCCACTTCTTAGATCGACAGACATAGCTGTGCGAGTCTTTTTAAACTTAAGACCAGTGAGAAATAAATTCTGTTTTATCCTATGCAGCCAAAACAACAAAGCAACGGGGGGTTTCCCTACAGATTTAATGTAAAAGTCCCCAGATGACAAACACAAAAGCCTAGATATCAAACAGCTTGAAAATGCTGATGTTTAACACCTGCACTGTGTGGGGGCCAAGAAGTAAGCTAAAGCCTTTGCTAACCAACACACCTGCTTGATAGTTTTTAACCCTTTCATCTTCATTCTCAAACGCCTTGCTTATAATAGGAGAGGATTGTAATAGAATGATGCAACCAAAGAGATTATAAAACACAGTTTTAAAACAGAAACTACATTCTACCTTCTTGTGAAAATATATCAAATTCCATATTTTTTGTATTCAAAGGATATCTAGACTGACAAGTTTTTCTAATAATACCGGAAAGGATTATTTATGGCTACAAACTTACAGGAAAAAATCATACAGGCTGTGTGGAAGTGTTGTCTGTGTCTAGCACGTTTGTGTTATCACAGGGTTATATCTGACCAGGCACATATTGTAAAAAAACATGAGTGGTCTAATCCTTCTCCCTGCTTTTCAGAGGCTGCAATTATATAATTAAAGCCCATCCAGCCAAAGCTGATCCCAGGTATCTACTGGGTCTGCTTTGGCAGTCCATAGCACTGAGTGCACATGCTGATGTGCAGAGGGCTTATGCTTAATGTCACAAATGAATGAACAAGAGTCCCTGTTGCAGAATTTTTTACATTTCAATATTCCCCAGTCCTTCAAAAAGAAGAATGTCTGGCATTTTTTCTTCTGCTGTAATACTAAAGATGAGGTTCATATTTTTAGGTCCTCAGTGACCTCTAAGATAATCCACACAGGGTAATTGCCATTGTCAATAAAAGCGGTTTGCCTAACTGAAAACTTGTGCAGCAAGTGCAGTTAATATGTCATTTTAAGTTGATGTCACTTTCTGCTTCCTTCACTATTGCATGTAAAAACATCTTCTAGTATCTTCCATTACTGCTTGGAAAGTTCCAAATTAATTCAAAACCTATTCTTGTACTCTGGAATAACATGGGATATTGCATATGGGAGATAGTTCTACTCTTTATAGCAGTACAAAGGGTTGAGGTGGAGAGGGTGGACTCAACTAAGTTCAACTATAGCTGTGCAAACTATGCATTTTGCTCACACCTAAATTATACTAAAGAATGATCACACCAATGAAGCAGCAGCAGCAGGACCTGTGTTTTTGTTGGAAGCATTGGTAGAAATTCTTCATGTTTCAAAAAAAGTAATCCCATGTAATACCAGGAATTCTACTGGGTTTGAATGTGAAGTGTATTTGCATTTTTTTTCATCTTTGCCTCCATGTAAAAAAAATCATCTACAGAACTACTCAGCAAGAGCTCTTCAGCTCTTCTTGATTCAAATGACACTTCAATTAGATGAAGAGCTGGCTATTGTTTAAGGTACCAAAATTTTCAAGTCCAAACCCCCGAAGGGAATAAATTAAGAAATTCATACCTTGAGGATGAATTTTCATCACTTCATACGGGTCAGGAAGCAATTCACAGAAAGTCCTCAATGCAGAGGGTTTCTCAATAGCAATTTGAGAAAGGCTGGCTGTTCCATAAAAGAAGCCACTTGAGTGAAGAGCAGAGGATAACAGTCTTTAAATAAGACTTTAGGAGTGTTAAAAAAGTGATGAGGAATCTGAGGCTGAGTTGTTATTGCATGATCTGTATTCCTGTGCTCAATACCATAAAACAGCCAACTTCAGCTTCAGTGCCTTTTCTCCATAAAACCACAGTCTGCACAATATTGGGCATGTGGAAAAGGGTCCCCTTAGGTTGCATTACTTAAAGAAGCTACAATACAAGATCTTACTCCTTTGAAAGGGTAGCAGAGCAAAACCATCTGCTTAAAAGACCTGTCACTGTGATTGAGGAACTGAGTGTTCAGAGTTAAAACCCACTGAAAGGTAACTCCAGAGCATGGAGTCTGACACTTCTAGACACAAAGCAGGAACCCTAACTAGAATCCCCCTCAAAAAAGATGAGTTTACCAGAGCACCAAAATCCATTATCAAGCAAAACATGGGTAAATATGGAGTTTAAGGAATCTGACAGACTGCTATTAAGATGGAGAGTTCACCCCTCCTTTCTTCCTGAATGTATTTGGTATTTATTTGATAGAAACTCCTGAACTGTTCTCAACAGTGATATAGCAAAAAGAGTTTTTCATGCACCACAGAGGTAGGACACACTGCATCTTAATATTTATTGCCTCAGCAAAGATATTATGGTACCTTTCACAAGAATATTCATTTCTCCCTTGCTAAACAAAAATTATACCCAAAAGTTTGACAATATGTGTGTGGAAAAAAAGAAAAGGCAACCCAAAATTTCTTTTGACTTGCCACTTCCTTTAGCCCATCCTTTTAACCTCCATTTGAACTTTGGCAGTAGTTAAATTGTAGACTGATGCTTTAAATAGAGCTTAAAAGTGCTGACAGTGTTGGAATAAAGGTTTGAAAACACTAATAGGTTTTAGTGTCTGAAACTTTTGATAATCTGGCCCTGGGTGTCATGGGTCTCTCTGAGTAGATTCCATCTGTCCCATAAACTTATGTATTGAAACGTAATGCAGCCCTTTGATCTTCCTTGTGTGAAGATCCTCGCATTCCATAAAATCAACAAGATGCTCTCATTCACTGAAAACCCAGATCTCAGACTTGGTGATTGGTGAGACTATAATACTTGCCAGTGTATGTGCCTTTTCCCCTTTTGTTTATGTCAAGTTTCAGCTGCAGGATGACCTCAGAAGCACTGTTGAAATATCCACTGTGTTTATTACAATGACATAGTATGTTAGCATAAAATAGTATGCTATATGACCATTTTATGACCTGGCCATGTTAGCATAGTATCAACTGAGAATGTAAAATAAATACTAGTGGTTGCACTTTGCAGTAAAACACAGACACATCAGCAACGTTGTTTATTTGTCTATAGTGAAGTGTTTTAATATCTCAAGGTGTTCTTCAGTGGGGTTTGTTAAACAAACATGACAACTAAGAAGGTTGCTTCCAATTAGCATTGCCACAGTCAGAAGTGGAGCAGCTATTATTTTTAACCGAGTTCACAATTAGAAATTATACTGAGACAGAAACCCACTTGCCACAAGCCCACAGCACAGAGCAGACTCAGGGGCAGTCTTCCCGTGCTGAGACTCTCAGCCCCACACCCAGAGCTGACACCAAGCTGCTTAGAAGCTTTGTAAGACCCCAGAATCACCACTACAGGGGAAATCCAAACAGGGCTGGATCCCAGCTGGCCTCCAACAGTCCCAGAAAATGAAGCACTGTGAACCCTCAGGGGATCCCTTATCCTGCTTCAGCATCCACATAGCAGCCCTGCTGTGCTTGAGTGATGTCATGCAGAGAGATGTGGGGCAGGATTGTCCCTTAGTGACTGTTCCAGTTCATTCAAGAGCTACACTGCATATCTTCAAACAGAGCCCAGGTGACTCTGCTCCCTGTATCTTCAGCCTCAAAATTCATTTATGACCTTATGTGAAGTAGTTGGCAAAAACAACTTCTGGCACTGTAAATGCTGTGTTTAGGATTATATATCACCCAGAAAATAAATTACTATGACACATGAAATGAAGTTTCACTTAATTTGGGGTTTTTACTTCCAATCTTCAGAGAAAACCTTATTAATTGTATTTATTTAGTTCACAGTTTTCTGAAGTATCATCTGTAGGACAAGTGTTTTTCCCAGCTGCTTGCCATATAATAATATATTAGTAATTTTAAATATAATAAATATTAATAATATTAATCTTTAACATTAATACAATATTTGTTTTGTTATATTAATAATTAATTAATTGATAATGGTACTATTTTCTTATTATTTAAATGTTATTAATAATGAAGTTTATCCTGTGTTATATCACCAAAAACAGGTGACAATAGCATGAAATGCTTTCATGTAATTTACAGTTATTTCATTAGATGGCAGTGTAACATTCAAAAACAAGTGTTTTATTTTTTTATACGTCTTTTATATTCACCAAGAAAGCAGTTGACCTTACATTACATGATAAATTGTATTCGTGTATATATATGTTGGAATGTTCAAGTCTTACATCTGAAAGTGGATCTTAAAATTAAATTCTAAGTGTTGATAACTGAATCAAGATATTATTCTACTTGCCAAAAATTTATACCTTTAAAAAATAAAATATTCTTTACCATCATCTTTAACTCCTAGGATCTGTTCAAGAAATCTGTGTTCCAGAAATCAGTGTAATCAGAGGAATTATCATCTTAAACGATCTTTGTATTTTCTTGATCCTTAGGACAGCTAAGAATCAAGTCAGCTCCAAAAAAAGTTTGAAACTGTTTTAAAAAGTTCCTGTAAAGAGCTTTTATGACACCCAGAATGACTTGCTATCTTACTTTTGAGAAAATCTTATTTTTCTAGAACTGAAAGCATATCTGAGATTTTCTTTTATTTCCTCATTTCTTTATACGTCTTTCTTCCCTTGATATATCTCTCAAGGAGGAAGAAGGAGTATTAAAATAGGGGGAAAAAGGACTTTTTTGTTAAGGGACACTAAATCTAAGATAACAACAAAATATTTGGTATGACTGGTAGTGAAGTAAAGCAAGAAGTTGGAGGGTGGAAGAATTTTACTGGAAAATACCATTATCTGCTTGTCCTGGTCACATCTTCTGTCCTGCAGATCTGGCATTGGACATTGTATAGGATATTGAGGTTGATGGACAGACCCTCTCATTCAAGCTGGTAGCACTGTTCATAGGGAAAACTACTAACAAAAATTATTCATGCTATGTGTATGCTTCTCTCTTCAGGATAGATTGTTCTCAAATGCCCCAGGTGCTGCCTTTTTGGTCTGGGAATAAATTCCACCACCAAAACACAACAACTCAATTTCCACGTACAAAGTCTATTCAGCATTTTAGCCATTCCATCCACGCAGATCTATACTTTCATACTTTCTGTCAATAGGCTTCCAGTCTTGCTGGAGGAAAAGGATAGTAAAGACCTACACTAGTTCTTCTTCAGCATTTCTTTATCATCAGTAAAAGTAGCAGCAGCACTTTTACTGGGAAAAAATTATTCCCAGTTTAAAAATGTGGTCAATTTCTCTCCCTCTCTCTCTTTCTTTTCAGTAAACATGATGCCAACATGGTTACTGATGTACTGTTCCTTTGGATTGTACTTTTCAAGATTACAGGACTAATACTGCAGATGCCTGGTAAGAGACAGCACCCTTCTTAATGTTGTACTGTCTCCATGTACAGAAGTCTTAGGCAGTGTGCTAAAGTGGACTTCTTTTGTCTCACAATATTCCTTAAGGGATTTCTATTTTTCAAATAATGGCTGATGAGACAAGCATTTTAAGAATCTCTGGTTCTTTAGAATTCTATCTATTCCTCTGGAAAGGCATTTTATCAAAATGCCATGTCCTTTTACTGGCATTCAGCCTGAAGGCTGGGAAAGCATTTCTGTGAAAGGTGGAGTTCTGAGTAGTACAGAATTACAGCAGATGTCTACAAAGCCCTACCTCAGGCTACTTGTTATTTTTGCACCCTATCTGAGCTGATTGGTTTTTCCCACCTGTGTGAAATTAGCATGTTTTCTTTTTTTTTTTTTAATTACTAGTGTTGTGCACCAGTATAAGGATATCACAGATTTGGCCACAAGTTTGTGTCTCTGACAGAAATATCTTTTGTGCCCTCTCGGTCTTTTCTCTATTGAAAATGGCATGATTTTTCACCCACTACTTTTCTTTTCAAACTTCATTAAAAATATAGGATTCTCTTAATTTAATTTTCTGCTTCACTTTATTGGCAAGATATTCAATTCCAGGAAATTAGAAAGCAGCAAACTGGCATTATTATTGGCCCTTTGGGAACAGTAAAACTACACATAATGTGATGAGATTATGTAAGTGCACTAAAAATAGAAAGCAAGTATGCAGGTAAAGGAAGAAAATAGTTATCTTATAATTATAGTATAGAAAAAAACATTCCAATCTTTTCCTGTTATTTCTGATCTACATGGCAAGGAACTCTACTTTTTCTACTATGATATCTTTAATCTAGCTAGCAGAAATATAACTTTTAAACTGAGGTCTTTAAAAAGATAAAAGCCAAGACAATGGTGATGATGATGATGATGATGATGATGACTAAAGGAAAAAGACATTGCAGATCATGTTTTATGAGTTTGCAATTATGCATCAGAGGTGGCTAAAGTTCCCAGTGAAATTGAAACTCCTGCTAATGGCTCTGCAGTGTGTTTTTTCATGCCTTTCTGGTAAAATACCTTCTGGCAAAATTTGTCTACTCATTGGACACAATCAGATAATAACTCAGATTTGAAACACAGTATTCTCATGTTTGTGTTTACTAACATATTCATGCTTCAAAATAAAAGAATAAGTCATTGAAAGATTTTTTTTTTAATTTAGAAAAATTGCAATGTGCTATAGAGCCATCAAAGGGATTTAGGAAATTTTAAGTGTAAATTGTAGACATGAAAAACTATAGAGATTAATAAATCTTATTTTTTTTTTATCTATGAATGAATGTGCCAAACCAGAAGTGAATATCTCATCCAAAGTCTTTAGGTTTTCGTATAATCAGACATCGACAACAAAAAACCACCATTACTATAAAATTATAGTTTGATCAGCATTCCCTATCAAATAAACTTGTATTCCCCATATTGTTTGTAGAGTGTGAGAAAAATACATAATGTTAGCCAGTAACGACCTTTTTCACTATTTAGCTGGCAAATAAAATACAGCATTATGAAAACCTGCACCACAAAGAGGCCTCAGGTGCTGTAGCTCAGAGAATATGGAAAGTGAACATTTTACTGAATGCTCTTCAAAGCAAAAAATTCATCTGCCTTTTAAGGAGAGGCAGCCAATGAGATCTGTGTCAGGCCAGACAGTTTCTGATCCTGCTTCCCAGCTATATAACCAAGGGCTAAACACTAGGAAAGCAGTTTTATCTCCGGCTGCCTTTGCTCCCCTCCCTGCTCGCACATCTTTGCTGCTCTCGCCCTCCGCTCACGGCTCGCACTCGGCGCTCTGCGTGTCCCAGCCTTGCTCCTCCACCTGCCTCAGCTGCACCTCCTCGCACAGCAGCAGTGTCAGTGCTGCAGGCAAAGGTAGCCACACTGCTGAGGGATTTGGCATGCCTTGGGAGGAAAGGCAAAGCCTTCCTTTGGAGTAGGAAGATGTAAAAGCAGGGGTGCAGCTGTTCACAATCCAGAGCTGCCTCTGACAGTCGACACTAATACAAGCAACAAGCATAACCTTCATCAGGTCTCTCCCATGAAACAGGAGATGCTGGTTGAATAAGGAATTCAGGCTATAGTTTCTAAAAAAAATGTAAAAATGCATAAGCAGGAAGACCTGATTTGCTCATGGAGGTGAATGTTTCCCAACAAAGGGAAACAGGAGGTTATGTATACAGAATAAAAATTGATGACTGACCAATCAGCCTTTGGAGGGATTCAACAGCTTGGAGAACACAGTTTCTGTGAATTGTAGGGACATGGACACAATATGTTAACCTCATCCTGTCATTCTTAGTGCTTTAAAACACTGCCTATTTCTGTCTTAGGAAAAGAGAATCAGAAATGTTAGCCAACTATGATTTGATTAGATGAGTATTCCCATATACTTCCAACAGACTTAAAAGAAATTAATTTCCTGCACAACTGTATATATCTACTTTCTAATAGCATGAAAAAAATAAATCTTATACCTCATAAGTCGGTAGCAAAGTACGTTAATTTTAACATAATTAAACAGTTATGAATTTTGTATAAAAAAGCAGAACACCAGCCAATTTCCTTCACTTTTTTCCAGCCATGTGAAGGAAAACCTGAAGAAAAAAAAAAGAAGTTCAAATGAGCCCAAAGACCAAAAATACATTTCTTCTGTTTATTTTTATCTTAATATCAGATTTCTTCTGCTGATTTGAATAAGTTACCTAGGAGAAACAATGTATAAAAGTCTGTCTTCAGATCTCTGATAGGAAATCCCCACTACAGCAATAAATATTGTATCTATGGCAGGCAATTGGCAAGCTACCTTATTCATGATAGTCCCTGGCTGACAATCACACAAAAGTGAGACCAGAAAGTATATCTTAAATGTTTCAGCACTTGGATTTTCCGAACTACTCCTTTCAAGTCCTTTATGAACAACTTGTATATAGATCAAAACATGCTAATTTCATCATCACTGGCCAGCTTCATAAAAGAATCATACAAAAACATATGGGCACACTCACCAACTTTTTAAGCAACCAAATCTTTCATAGAGCTATTGAAGTTTCTTCATGAGATAAAAGCGTTTTACTGTTTCAAAACAACAGTACCTTTTTTTTTATATGAAAACATATGAGAGTGCTGTGTGTCATTCATCATCTGTCATTTGAAACACTGTCAAGGGTCTGCTTAAATATGCAAAGGAAGCAAGGGCTACTACACTGCACAGCCAAGAAAGGTCTGGAGTCTGGATCCTGAATGTACTAATAGCCCAAAGCTGAAAGAAAAAATATCAAAAATACTTTAAAAATATCTGAATGTGAGATGCACTTTATTTTTGCTCGCTTGAGACAGTCTGAAAAAGCATTGCTGAGCTGCAAGAGATCTGTTCTCAGAGATGTTCAGGGATAGGAAATGTGTCCTAAAGAGTCACCTAAAGACAGTGAGAGCAAATAGAACAGATTAAGGCAAACACTGCTAATAACCTAGAATTAAATAACTTGAGCTTTTCAAGGTATATATGCCATGAAGAAAACCTACATTAACATCTACATATGTAACTGGCTTTTTACAATATGTAACATGTACATATTGTAGCTGTTTGCCCAGCACCATCACAGAATGGAGAACACTTTACATAGTTAAGATTAGCAGACACATTCCTAGATAAAAGAATTTACCTCCTCATTACAGTCAACTTGAGAAGTTAACTGAAGTTATAAGCCACAAAACCACAACCACTATGCAAATGTGGGTATCTTGAGCACAATTTTTCATAATAAATCAAATGTAATGTGGTGCTGGCAATGGTACTTGAATACAGCCATGAGAAATGCCTATCAGATGAGAACTTCATAGTATATGAGACAGCTTCATACTGCACCTTACTGTGTTCAGCATTCACAATCACAACACTCACCTCAGGAGACTTTAAGATTTTGGAAAAGACACCCATGGCATCATGACCTAAAAGAAAAATTGCAAATGAATAGGTACTATGCCACACAGAGTTCAGTGTTCCCAGTTTCTACTTTATACATAAAATCATAGCATAGAATTAAGAGCATTTGCTGACCATTTGGTGACTGTTGTACTGGATTCTAGATCACTGAGGAAAGTTTAGACAAAGCAAACTTCTCATAGCAAAAATCTACTTTTTTGTACAAAGAGGTATAAGATTCTAAGCAAGAGTAGGGATTCCTTTGGATTTACTGTACAGAGATCAATAAGAAAAAACCCAGATATCCAGATCACTACACTAAGTCACAGTGGGTAAGAACTACATTTGTGACAGTTTGACTGGAGGGCCAGAAAGACAGCATAGCTTTGTACAACCATGACAAGGAGTTTCCTGAACAGGAAAAGCTACCATCTGTCATTTTAAAAATTAAAATCTGTTCTAAATAAAAGCTGGAATATGGAAGGTTACAATCATGCATTCATCATTGAGTTGAAAGTTACCAAAGGGATAGATCATTTTAATAGGGCCATTCTAGAACAGGTTAAAATTCTTGCCAAATTATACAATTATATGTCTTACAAGACTTTTCTGCATTTGTTTAGTTTAATGATTAATTAGACATCTTGTCACCTGATGGGTGTGAAATTAAAGACTTAAATAGGTAGGCCCAAGTTTGAATAGATAAAGGAAAAGGCAGAACAAAGAGCAGAATGCAGTTATGAGTTTTCATGCTATTATTAGATTGTTAGTTCTCAGAAAGAGTTAATGGCCAAAGTAGCGCTAAATCTAAGAGATGAAGACACGGTCTTTGTCCAGCTGAAAAGAAAAAGAGGGTTTTTGTAGAGTTCAAACCTTGATAACCCACCTGATCAGTGGTTCTCTAGTAAGGAAGACTTACTAATTGTGAAGATAATCTCAGCATTTGCAAAAAAGTCTTGAGAATACTTTCTATCATTTCACCTCTGTCATATTTATACCAAGCTTCCATCCATATCTCTACAAGAAAAGGAAATTATATTTTCTGGCTTCAGCAAACTAGAAAACATAACACCAGCATTAAGAGAACATTGATGACTTGTAGCTAATACTAATTAATGTTTTTATCCAGAAGCTTCAGCACAGTAGATATCAACTGCTAAAAGGTCTTCAGTGTAAGTATAGCTGCCTATCACCACCTTCTGATATCTCATCCAACTACAGATGAAATCACCCTAAGGCAAACCTTCATATCTTGAGACCCATGTTCATGTCTATTGCAATTTATAGACACTGGAATTAGAGGTGGATGGATGATCTTACAGGAATAATAAAGAAACAAACATATCCTCCACTCCATCAGCCACTGAGACTGTTATTGTCAGGAACAACAGAAACACTTGAAACTAATTTGAAAAGCATAGTTCATAAATATATGCTAGAGTAGATTAGATATAGATATAGATGATATAGATGATATAGATAGATATAGATATAGATAATATAGATATAGATATAGATATATATTTACAAGTTTACGTTTGGAAACCAAATGTGACTTAACAATGTGATTTAAATAGGTTCTATTTGTAAATCAGGTACCGCTCATGACTTGAAGATACCCATGAAAGTAATACATGATTTGTGATATTTTAAGTGAAATAAAGCATTATTCGATTTTGCTGTAATTAGACAAAATATATAAACCAGGACCTTACTACAGGAAGAGTTTTACTCAGCTCACTGTCAGACGACTGCCTTTCTAACACTTTTACTCCTTTCCCCATAAACTGCCTTTATGAGAGACTTGCTTTAATAAGAGAACAACAGCATTTTTGGATATGTTCAAAATATAGAGAGCTACTGTCACCATTGTTTTAATTCACTATTTTCTCTTTTTCCTGCACTTCCAGAATGATTCTAGTGACTGATCATGTTGCAGATTAAACAGCTCTTTTGGCAAACTGCCAACCAATTTCTGTTTGAAACTTAATCTCTCTCCAACCGGCAATAGAAGTAACTGTTTGACCTCTTCCCTGTTTGGATATTTTTTTCTTCCTATTTGTGCACAACTTATTGATAAAGATGTCATGGTTAAGTATGGCCCAACTGAAGAGCTTTTACAACTTTCTGGTTTTTGCCCATGAACCTCTGAATTTAAGAAATCATAAAGGATTGTCAAAACTTACACAAAGCTTTGTATCAAAAACTGAGTTAAAACTAATGCCATAAACCAAACTTCCCAGATTACCACTTAATGACATCTAACAACTTCAGAATGCTCTGTCCCTCTCTAACAATATATTTATTGCCATGTAGTGAGACAAGCACTGACACTAGGAACAGAAACAGCAACAATTCCACCACGCTGCTGAACACACTACCACAAAGGCAATTGTTTTAAGAGAAATGTCTGATAAAGTGTACATTTATGCAGACGTCCAGGAAGTGAAGAATTCCACCATTATATTTTTCAACATTGTGAAATGTTTATTTCTCTTTTCTTCCTCATAAAAGGAAATACCCCAGAGGAGAACTGATGGAGGAGAATCCCTAGAATGTACGTCTGTCTTACCCTCCTTCCAGTGAAGTGCTCTCTCCCAAGGTGGTAGTGTCTTATCTCATGCAGCTGTTGTTATGTTCATATAAATTTGAGTCTTCAAATGGATCTACTATTGAAAAAAAACTACCAAGTAATTGCAAAGATTCTAACAGTGGTGAAGCTAATAGTTTTTCTCACATTAAAAGTGAAAGGAGAAAATGCAGTAAAGATCACCAAACAGCCTCCTTACCAATAGCATCTCCAGTCTGGAGCAATAGAAGCAAAACTTAATCATCCTACCACTATGTTCTTAGTATCTGAAGTACCAGGCTTGGTCCAGTACATTAAGGCAAGAGTAAGGATGCATTTATGGTGTATACAATTGCCTCACCTCTGTTTAGTTCTTTGCTGTATGGAAAAAGTAGTCAGTAAACCTAATTTGCAAAGTTATAACCAGAGCCGTGGCACAGTGGTACTAATAAGATTACAAAAGCAGTGGAAAATAACTAAATTACACCCATTGCTCTTATAGCTGCTGGTAAAGGCCTAGGTTTAGGTAAATTTCACAAGGTTACTGAAGCTAGATTAGATGCCTATGAAAAGAAGAGTAAACAAAGCACATCATGAAATGAAGGTAGCTGGAAATGAAAGCTATGATGAAAGTGTATTTGTTAAATTACTCTCACATGGCAGAAGGCAAATTCTGCCCAACCCGGAAGTGCTACCAGAGTTCATGGCCATACCAAGGATTTCAATTTTCAGATAAAAGCAGTGTAGCTGGTTGTCACACCTGAGTATGAAAGATAACATCAATAAGCTTATGATAGAAAACTTGCAGATATGGACAGGCTCAAACTGCTCCATGCCAACACAAATGGCTCAGACCAATGAAAGGACTGTTTACCTTATAGATTAGCTGTCCCCTTTTTCTGATTTTATCAGCTTGTCTATTTAAAAAATACCAATTTCCAGAGGAATTTGAGTTCTCCTATATCTCGTAGCTATTATGGCTGTAAAACTTCCACAGAAGACTGTTAAGAATTCTACTTTCTGCATTCTGATCAAGTGCACAAAGATTAATAGAAGTAATACTTTCATTTTAAATATGCTCAGAAGTCAAGGTTCCTCCTGACTTTCAGAAAATCTTTTGCGTGGCTAGTATGTTATTTCTGACACAACTTGGAAAACAGAGCAGCAAAACCCAAAATATATGAAGAAATACAGAACTGGCATGGAGCACTCCATTTCAAGCCAGCTCTGAGATCAAAGGGACAAATTTTACAGCTTGTAGGAGAACCCACGGGAAGCAGAAAGTGGAGCTGCAACTGCTGCAAACCGAATTAACTATCTTGAATGGTTCTTCTTCCCTGGGGAAAAAAATGAATGAGGAAAGGCAGAAATAGGGCAGTCAATCATACAGGAATTTATTTCAAGATGTGGCATTTTCTCTGCCTTCAGAGATTTCCTCTGAACCTTGAACATTGTCATGTCTTTCAGATTACTCTTGTATTAGAGCAGCCCACACCTTTCAGATTTATACAGCTATTAAAATATAATGAGAGTTAAACCAGACCATTTATTCTACTGGTTAAACAGAAACCCCTCCCTCTAGGCTGTTGGGCTTTTTGAAGTGGGAGTGAAAATCACACACAAAAAAACCCCAACCTCTGACAATTTTATGTTAGCTTAATAACATATAAAAATTGCCCTTTTGAGGTGTTACTTTTGTATCCACCATTTGAAAACTAGAAAAACATTAACTGCATCTGAAGATCATGATGGACAGGATGTAACAGAGAGCAAATAAATGCTGCAAGCAAAATGAAATAAGGAACCTTGATATATTTCTTCAATAGCAATACACCAGAACTAAAAAGGAGACTGTGACAGCTTTTCAGCGCTCTGGAGGTTTTGTACAGTCATTCATCACCACTGTACCTGCTCCATTATATTTTGTTCAAGGTTTATTTGCATATATCTAAAGTGGAAATGGGGCAAGCACATATCCCTCTTCTCCTTCACTTGGATATTGGGTTTATGTTTGGATCCTGGAGTTTCAGATTATTATTTACCATTTAGAGATATCCTCAGTTACTGTTACGGGCTGTATCACCTCTGTGAAAAAAAGATGCACAATGATAATAACAAGGTTGATTACAGCCCTTGACATCTTCAATGTGCTTTTGAAGATGAACAGTAAACTGGTAATCCACAGAGAGAGAATTCTTCTTCTTATGGTTTAAACACTGAGTGTGTTTGCCAGAAATGCATGGAAATTATATCCTAAGCAGCAGCTACTTCTTTTTTACACAATTTATGCGGAATAAACTTCTTTTTAAGATGCGGAGGAAGAATTTTTCTATTTAAAACATAATACTTTTGTCTTAAACTATTGATCTATTACTAATGGGACTCAATGTCACTTGCAAAAACATTATTTTATGGTAAACTGGAGTGCATTACATTGTTATTTTATTAAGATGTCTTCAGTGCACTGTAGATCTTCCATTTCCCATTTATCAGAAAATTTACATGAAATTTTATCTTTTATCTCAGTAAGTTATGTATTGCTGGCCACAACGTGCTGAAACATGCTTTTGTGTATCTGCATTTCATTTCTATTTGGCAGAAAGTAAAATGATTTTGTCAACATCTCATCAGTAATCTATGCTCATCCACTTCTCACTATACATTGGAAGAAGTTCTGGCACAGCCAAGGTTCTAGCAAGTGTGCTATATACTGGAAAATGCTTTTCATTGATACTTTGATTTTATAAATTATGCACGTGCAGTACTTGAACCACATACAATTGCATAAAACTGAATGCAAATGAGTTATCATGAGCAGGAGCCCACTGGGAGCATTGGCATCTGAAACATGAGACCACCTCTGGAGCCCTCCCCTGAACTGCCTTCCCTGAAGTTTTCCTGGGCCAGCCTTGTCCATGCAGGTGGCAATCATGTGACAGCAAGCTTCAGCAGGTTTTGGTCTAAATCATAAATCTGTCATTAACCCTTTTTATTCTTGCAGAGCAGACTTTCCCATCAGTTAATATTCAGATGAGTTTGTGCTTCATAACTGACAGTTCTGAATTAAATTAGTATGATCTGTCTGTTTTATAGCTGTAACTAGCACAGAGACACAGCTCATCTTTGTTCTGACAGCTTTCAGAGAAGATCTTAGACGGAAAATATTTCCTAGACGAGGAATTAAGGTAAGAAAGTCATCTTCTTGGCTTCTCTGTATTCAGTGGAGAAACAACCCTCACTCAGAAGCTTTTCATACAGGAGTATCTGAAACTTTGACTCCAAACTGATTCCCCTTAACCCTGTTGATAGGGAATATAATTAAAACATGAGAATATTACATGAAAATTTTACAGAGAATAGCTACTTATGTGTTAGTAAAGATAGTAGGAATCCTTTGGCCAAAAACTATCAAGCATGTTGTGATTTGAATCAAGATTTCAAGACTTAATTTTAGTTTTTCTTTCAAGGTAACTTCAACACACTCTTCACAATTGTTGCAGGTTTGAAATGTTGCCTGTAGTGTGTTAGGAGGCTCTCAATTTAAAAATAACAGTAAACCAAAGAAAGTGAAGTAAATTTTAATTCCCTTTTTAAATGTGCATTTGAATTTAATACAATCTGTAAGGCACTCTCATAAGTAAAAAAAAAAAAAAAAAAAAAAAATTAAATATTCTTTTCCAAATTAGGACAGTTACAAGGCAATGGTATGCACATAAAATATAAACTTATTTGTAACTGATAAACAATGAAACATGAATGTTCAGGATTTGGATGCATTGCAAGGTAATGTCATTTCTGCATCATGACACTGCTCAGAGTAAATATTGGCACTGTAAATGATTTCTCATTGGGGTAGGAACTTGTATTCTCTTCATATACCAGTAAAAAATAAACTCTTTAATAAATAAATATATAAAATAAATATATGCTATCTGGAGATGTATAAATAGGTCCATCCTGAAGAAAAGTTCCAGTTTTGACTACTATGTATTGACATCTAACGTCCATCACTAAAGTGGAGCCTGTAAAACATCACGCACAGTTCTCAGGATTTATTACTATTTTACAGTCCATTGCTTTCCATTTCTCCCAGCCATTGTCTCATCCATATGATGTAGATGGTTCCTTGCTAATCTACAGGCAACAGTAATCCAGACAGAATTGCCAAGAGTTCATCATGTTTTAAGAAGTCCCACTTTCCCCTGGCGACTGGCTACCAAACCATTCAGCAAGTCTTGAGGAGGCTGGTCCATGCTCAGCTTCAAGGCTTTGTCTCCTAAATCCAGTGGTTAGAAAACAGAGGCTTGCCTTTCACCAAGTGGGTTCTTCACATCCAGCATCCTAGACCTCTGCAGGTTCCTCATGCTGTCATGCCCATGAAAGCATGGGCAACAGCTCCAGTTTGCTTTTTTGCCAAAGCTGCCTCTTTCCTCAGCTGTATCCTAACACATCTTTGTACAGTTCTGGAACTCTTTCAGGATCCACAGGCCGGGGTAAGAAATGTGTGAATTTCTGGTGTCTTTTGGACCTTGCCCCATCTCTGGGAGTACCGTCTTTATTAAGTGCTACAAAGTACCTCCGCCCTGAATCCCCGTGTTTGTACACATTGGATGAGTAAGTGTTGTACCAGTTTTCCTCAAATTGTTCCCTGAAGATGCACTCAGAAGTTAGTTTCTCCTACAGAAAGAAAGAGAAAAATAAGTTGTCACTAAACAGTTGAAGACATGAAAAAATAATTATAAAAATAAACAAAATGCTTTAGGCTTTGTGTAGCCTTACTGTTCATTTAAATGTCAACAAACCAAAACCAAGAAGAGTATGTAGACCTAACAATGAGTTTGGAAAATTGGGCATCTACAATTTTGGATTGTAAAAATGAATTAGTTAACATTTACTGTAATAAAACATTACTTATTTTTGATTTATTTAAAACTCTTCTGACTTACAGGAATTATATTATGTAGAGTTCTGTCTTGGAGTATCTACTGTTCTAAAAATGAGATTTGGTAGAGATGCAAGGTAACAGACCAAGAAGGTATGTACATATTTCTTTTTGGTGTGCATCACTTCTCACATTTCAAACTGGAATGACTACAACCAAAAGAAGTGGAGAAACAGAATATTTTATCTGAAGATGTTTTAAAACTTGAAAGAAGAGTAGGACTGGTATTGCCTTCATAGTTTTGTAAAAATCAATTATATTTTGTTGAAGTATCCAAAGGCTACACTGTGTACTTCAAAAATACATTACACACTTCACAGGAAAAGATGTTAGCATTTGGAAAGCTGAGATGAACTTCTGGAGGGGGCTGCATTGTGTAAGGAAGCAAACCAAAACCTAAAGATATATGAGCTGGTATGAAAGTGGTACTTACAGAGCCATAGAGTTCTCCCTTCTCATTCATTCCAAGGTAAAGGCCACTGTCCACGCCTCTAATACTGACCAGTCCCACTGCCACACTGATGAATTCAAGGATACCTGGGGAAAAAATGGCTTTAATTAGTTTTGTAACCATAAAACACATAGCATCCAAAAACTCAGTTGAAAACAAGTAGAAAATACATATATTATGGAAAATGTGGCCTAGTTTCTCTGAAATTTCAAATACTATGTGAAAACATACACAATATTCACAGAAAAGCAGTCTGAGAAGCCTCATCTAGGAACATTAATCCTACACCACCAAAGAAATTTTTTTAAAATGTAGAATATGAAAGTATTTTATTCTGCACTGAGACTAAAGTCATTACTACCATGCTGTTGAAGTCTTTAACGATGTACACTATTTGCTAAACTGCCTACTCAAATATTGGAAAATCAGTTTGAATTACCTGAAAATATACTTTACTACTTCTACAGAATTATCTTAAAAAACCACATCCATTATTAGGTCATTTGAATGGAAATCAAAGTACAGATGGGAATTTCATATAACAGAATCTACCCACAGTAAAAGTAAAGTATTTGCCAGACATCTTATCTAGCATATGGGCCACACCTCTTGACACAACTTGCTGTCTTTAGTGCAGGCTTTTAAAGTACAAAAAATATGCTGCTTTTTTGCTACTGTTTGGATTATAACATTATTTATATTACATATGCCCAAAAATGTAATATATATTAATAAAGTATTTGAGACATGTGGTACTATTTGAAGCCTGAATTTGGCAAAGGTAAGCCAACATACTTAACCAATTGATATGCACAGATTACAGCACATCCAAAACATGAAAGAAAGGGAATGTGTGAACTGGCGTTTTGGAAGTTGTTAACAGTGTAAACAAAGAATCAAAAAGAAGTGCCAGAATCATATCTAAGATATTGCTGTTCAGCAACAAAACCACAAAATGTTTAAAAAAACACTGAATCGAAGGTAAGTAGTTTTAAATAGTGCAGCTGATTATGACTTTTTGTCTGTTTACTATTTATGATTTCTGGACAATTTTCACTCACAGGCAGATGGACTATCTGGACTATACAACAATTTAAAATGTTTTCAATTTTAATTGAGCTTTGGCAGGTTTCTTTTGTATTAACAAACAGCAAAGAAAATAAATCCTTTACAAAGTGTAAGCATTAAAAACTGTATCACACGTAAATCACCCTAGTTTTCCCGTTCATAAAGCACAGAGTCCCATAAAAGATTTGGAGCAATTTTGTCTTTCTGATATCATTTTCAAAGCCACCTTTTCCCAAAAGCATAATAAGCAGGTGATACAACCCACAAAGAAACCACATCAGACAAACCTGCCAAGAGTAGTGGTAGAATAAAGGTAGTACAATTCTAAAAAGCACAGTAAATGTTAGATCTATGGCTAACTTGATTTTCCTTTTAAAGCAAAGATTTATTTCATGTTTACACGCTGTAGGAAATCTTCCTTCTGAGAAGAACCGTTTGACTACTGCTCTTCTACTTCTTAAAACATCCATGTGTTATAAAAGCAATTAAGAGCCATTCCAGCAGATTGTTTTGACTATGGGGAGGATGATAGGAAGCTCTTTAATCACCTTTTTACGACTGCTAAATCAATACACACCAAAACTCACATGTGGTTGACAACAGCAGGTTTGTTCAGATGTCCAGCTTCTACAACTACTATTTAGGATTTACTCTCATATCACAGGAAACGTTTATGTTTTGGGATTGTCTTCACCTCCTTTGGGTTTATTGACAGAGAAAGCTGGCTGGGAAGCATTTTAAGCACTTGATCAAAGAGGCATTTTAGGCTCCTCTGCGTCAGCTTTATGCTTTATGTGAAGCAAAGCAGTCTAATGCAGCCCAAGGACCGGCATGCCCAAGTCTGACACCTGTACTGTTTCACAGAGACCCAAGAAGCTCCGATACCAATAGTGAATACAAAAAGGACCAGTCTGACTCTCGACCATTCCCACTGAATCTAGCGGTGTATGCATGTGCTTACAGACCCCCAGCACAGGCTGAGCAATGCCTATCTCCTGACTCACCTGGGATGCACAGCCGTCCCTCACTACCCTACACTGGCCAAGACCCCGCGGTCAAACGCCGGAGGGTGAAGCCTTTCTGTTCTGAGGATTCATCCACCTGCGTCAGCATCACATCTCCCTCCCAAGAGCGCGACTGCTCCTGCCCAGGTACACACACAGAGGCGCTCACGCACACCCCCCACACCCGCACACGCACTCGCGGGGCCGTGCTGAGCCGCCTACCGAAAAGGCTGTGGTCCTGGCGGGTGCCGCGCACGCTGCCGTCGGGCAGGATCTGCAGGTGGAAGCCAGTGCGGCAGTACAGCTGCCGCCGCCGCAGGATGCCCTGCAAGTGCGCCAGGTCCGCCGCCGCTGCCGCCGCCGCCGCAGCCGGGGCGCGGTGGTCCCCCCGCTCCGCCGGGGCGCGGCGGTCCCCGAGCAGCGCCGGGCGCTCCCCGGCGGGCGGCAGCAAGAAGTGGGCACCCACCGGCTGCCCCAGGCCGTCCAGGCCGCCCAGGAAGCCGCCCACCTCGGCCAGCGGAGCCATGCGGGCGCGGGGCGAGCGGGCTAGGGCGCGGCGGCGGAGAGCGGCTGCCGGCCTCTCCCGGTGGGCATGTGGGGGTGCGCGGCGGAGCCCCAAGCATGGGGAGCCGGCAGGGCCGAGCGGAACCGAACCGAGCCGAGCCGTGCTGATCTCAGCCGGTGCGAGCCAGGCGGTGGGGTGCTGCTCATCAGCTTCGCGCGTGTGTATATATATACGGCGGTCCCCTGACATATGCTAATGAAGCCGCTGCAGGGAGGCCGCGTTTGAAATTGTAAACCGGCTCCCCCTCTGCTCGCACCTTCCTCTGATCTGCGGTGACGGCGGGGAGGGGGCTCCGGGCGCGCTCCCCGCGCGCTGCCGGGCGCGCACACGCGCGGCGGGGGCGGGGGCTCGGGCGCGGCCCCTGCGCGGAGGGGAGCGGAGCGGAGCGGAGCGGGCAGCGGGGGACGGGCGGGAGCTGCCGGAGCATTACGTGGACAGGTGCAAGGAGAGGCAGGAGGGAAGAAAGGAGAAAGGGCGTTACCTGAGGGTTAGACCTGCCCAGACATACATGAAAGAAAAAACCCGAAGATCTGACAGTTTTACTCCCTGTTTCTAAAACGGTAATAAAATGTACATGCATTACGCTTCCCTTTTATCGCTTCAACTACAAGGAGGGGAATTTCTAAAGAAATTGGCATAGCCAGGGAGGTGTTTTCCCCTCTGCAAATTCTCCCTTGCATTTAATTTATCATTAATGTGACACTAAACTGATCTATAGTATTTGGGTATTGACAGGGGGTCTTAAAAACATAAATGGGCAGCCCCATCGTTTGGGATAAATATTTTCAAAATTTGCAGAGAAGAAGAAAAAAAGATTGAGAAGTGGCTCATCTAATCCATCTTCTTTGGGGTTTTTCATTGGTCCCATAGCCAATGTCTGTGAACATCATAAATTAGCAATATTTACTGAAAGATCCCTGTTGTAGTTCTACAATGTTTTGAATCAGTTTGGGACTTTGTTGTCCTGTTCCAGACGAGCATAGGCACTTTTTTCATCCCCGGAGTAGAAGGGTTCACACAGGAAAATATATTTTGGTGGAAAACATTTTCAACAATGGTAAAACATTAAAGGCTACATTAAACCTAAGAGCTTGACTTTTGCCATCTTTCCTGCTTTTTCTGTAAAGTCTAATGAATTTTAGGGCTTAAATGACATGACCTATCTTAGCATCTAAGATATGCAGTTCTTTGCCAATGTTAAAACATGGTATTAGAGTATAAAATGTAAAGATCTTTCACAGTTAATTCTTTCAAAAGTTCAAGAGAATCACTTGGTGGTTTAAGGTTTCATTTAAACAGAAAAGTTGCAGAGAATCATGAAAGATTAGTTCTCCCGTCTTGCTTCATCGTCTTTTCAGTCACAGTCTAAATCTGAGAGATCAAATGGATTTGACTGCTTACCTTTATTTGCTATGGAGAGTATAGGGCTAATTAATTGGCAGGTGCTTTAAAGCAGGTAATGTGACACCTTTTCATCATTGCAGTCCTAAGTACTGCCCCTGTGTGCACCTGAATTATAAAAAGGCTGCTTTAAAGCAAGTGATTTACTGTGGAGGGATTTAAAACTGAAAAAATTAATGCTAAATACAATGATCAGATAAATCACCTCAGAGGATAGCACAGGCAGACGTGTTCTGAAGGCAGTTACAGATAGATGTTATATTATTTTACCTTTCAGATAACAGGAGCCTGTCATGTGGTGGGACCTAAAAATCCACCATAATCGAGATTTCAAAGCACATCTGTGTAAACATTATCACATCAGTGTAAAACATCAACCAATGAGCTTTCTCTTTGAAGCAAATCTACTTAATTGTAGTGCTAAATCAAAGAAATAGATCAAAGTTGAATAATCTATATGGCACCTATTTCTCAAATAGCCTGTTCACTGATTACTCAAATACACCAAAAACGTTTGAAACAAACATCAAGTATTTTTATTGACATGACTGGCAGGTCAAGATCAAACTGTTCATCACAGCTGTTAAGTTGCAGGACATCCACCAACATGGTACAGTTAAGTGGAGGAGGTATATTGTTCTAAGCCTAAAGATGCTCCCATACAGATACTGTTCCTGGGTCCAAGCAGTACCCTTGAGTCCTACAAACAGTAGATGGGTCTACGATTCAGATAACGTCACTGTCTCCAGTAGAGAAGGGTTGGAGTTATTTTGAAGAAAAAAAAAGTCTTCAGCCACCACACACTGAAAGACCCTTATGGCTAAATCTTTCCTGTTATATAATGGAAACATTTAAAGTAGAGCGGAATACATAACACCAATCTTTTCTGAGTGGAGTCTTTAATGTCTGGGAACTAAACCGGTTATGCTGTTTTATAAAGTACCAGAAAAGAAACAAAAAGATAAGATTTTTTTTGTGTGTGTTTGCACTAGTCATGTGACAGGAAAAGATAACGCTAAAGATTTTTCTTTTGCACCTTCTGAAACTATACCATGGGAAGTTAAATAATTTTGAAGAGTTTTTGTACAAGAGTACATAATTCAACTTAAAGTATACAGTACAATCTAATCGACTCTACATATACTTCCTAGAGACGGCACTTTCAGTGTCATTAAACAAATATATATGTGGTCAAGCTTTTATTTCCATAGCAAGTAGTTAGGACTTCTATAGACAATACAATTACTGTATATTTCATAAGAATAGCATGTTGTCATAAGCAAAACCTGGTGGCTACCAAGAGAGTGGAGAATGTAATGGACTGAAATCTTTCATAGGTAGTCTATATATACACAGACAGACAGATTGATCTACATATCTATAAAACTCCTGTTAGCTATAAAACTTTAGGTCCTGCAATTTATTGAACCTTTGTTAATTTTAGAACTCCCTCACAACAGTTCTGTGCCAGCCATAAATTTTTAATGATATAATAAAATATTGGAGAGAGAGGGTTCATGAATATATGAAAAAGCAAACATTTGGTGGAACAAAAACCACAGAGTAGCACACAAAGAGATATGTCCAGCTGGAGATATCTATGTGTCATAGCCAGTTTCAGATTCGTCCTAGATTTGGACACAAAAATATAATTCTTGGCTTTCAGGGAGGTGAGCAGAACATGCACAAGTTACAATGAGTGCCTTTCCAAGCACTGCAAGTCTGAATGAAAACGGTGTATCCTTGTGCAGAATTCACTAGGAAGAAAATAACAGAACCTTTCCAAGGCTCCATGTACGAATTAGGCCATAATCTGATGATGTACAGCCTTTAAAATGCAATACATGCAGATTTTAAAAACACTGAAAGCTTTCCCTTCTGAACAGGTACAGTAGCAGGTATGTATGCATGTATACATACATGTATATTTATATTTAACTATTTAAAAAAACTCAGATGAGGAAAAAGCAATGATGATTTTTTTCCTATAGGAAGGAAGTTCGACATTTCTTACACATTCATGCTTTGTTTTATTTCTTTAATTGAAGACAGAAATTCATAGGGCTTTTTAAGATGCATGATTTTACTGTCCATGTTTTTGTGGACACACATGAATAAACCCCTATATATGCAGTATGGAACAGAGAAGCTATTGCAATGAGCACACATTTACATGGCTATATCCATATATCAATATTCAAATGCCTCATTTGACAGCTTTTTTTTATTAGTCCTGTAAGTGAATCATTGGATTAAAACAACCTTAATTTATTTAAATTACATGCGTTCTGAATCTTTGCATGCAAGATGTTCAGACAGCTTATGTTTTTAGACTTATTTGTTTTGAGCAAACACCTCACCAGGGAAGTTCTGCCTAAAATTACCTGGGCGTAAGTAGTTGCATAAGTGAATTGGATTTTTGAAAGAAATTTTAGCCTAAAGGTGTTATTGGACAGTCAGGAAAATGTGGCTAGCTAATTGTGTAGAGGGAGATAACTCAGGGTTCATGATTACAGTTCAGGTTGCTGATGAGCTCTTAACAGGTTTAATTTGGGACACCACGCTGACCAAAAGGAGTTTCTCTTCCAGTCAAATCAAAAAGGTAGACTATTTGAAAAAGATTATTGTATTGTTGAATGACGTCTCCTAATGAGGCAGCTAGAACAGATAAGATTCAAGACTCACATTGTACAAAATTTTCTAGACTGATGCTTAGTCATGTACTTGCAAGAAAAGTACTCATGTTTCAGTCATGCTAAGCATCAGAAACTATTATTGCCTCAACTCCTAAATGCTGGTCTCCATATTGGCCTTTAGTCATTTAGTAGAGAGATGCAACTCAGACTTGCAGACAAGGATTTTGCCTGGGAGTCATACATATAAAGTATTCATAAAATAAAGCAGCAGACTATTAAGAAAAACCCCAAAATAGTTTTTGACAGTTGGGAATAATGAAGTCAAGGGAATTACTTGATGATTGAATTGGCTTACAGTATTCTTAAATTTTGAAAGAAATGCAGTAAATCTATCATTCAGCCCAGATACCTGCCCTTCCAGCCATAGCTCTGAGGTAACTCAACCTTGGCCATGCTTGCAGTTGCATGATCTGACAGACTGTCAGTTGACAAACACGGCCACACTTACTCCTTGACACATATCATAACCACTGAATGTAACTGAAAATGCATGAGAGTGCCTTAAAAAGTATCAAGTTATCATTTGTGTATTTTCCGAAATCTTGCTCAAAGTAATATAAAAAGTCATTAGAGATTTGGGGGGGAGGGGGGGAAGGATAAGTGGCTGAAACTTGGGGAAATGTACTTATGTGAAGAAGAAAAGACTGAAACTGTACCATTGCAAAAAAAAAAAAAAATGCCATAAGGTGTGCTGTGTCTTGAAATGTTTGTCTGCAGTTTATAAAGTTTCAGGATAATACAGGTGGTGATGCAGGTTGTACCATGGAATAATGCCCTAACATTAAATGCCTGACAAGATTTATTGCCTATCAGCATTAAGTAGAGACAAAAGACCATGCTCATCTTTCTCAACTGGTCTTTAACTAGTTCTTGGTTATGCTAAGGAAGCTACCTGTCACCAAGAATATTTATCAGAGAGGCTGTTGACATGGCAAGGACACATCGCGGCACCGTGCGGAACACGCCCCCGGGAGCAAGGCCCCGGAGTACCGCGGTCAGGCTCTGGGCACGATGCTGAGGACATGAAAGGGGACCCACTGTGCGGGCACAACTGCAGTGAGGCGCCCGCACCGCCTTGCCCCGCTCATGGCAGTTCCCCCGCATCACCCCGCCCGGGCACTTGGGCTCAAACTGCGCGGATCCAGACCCGTGCCGGGTCCTTTGGTCAGGCCACCTCGTATCTCCGCTAGCTTGGCCGCGCCCCGCCGCTGACACGGCCCGGCCCGGCCTGCCGCCCCGCCTGCCGCCGCTCGTCCCGGGAGCCGGGCGTGAGGAGCAGCGCCCGCGGGCGGCCCGGCAGCGGCGCGGGGCGGGGACTGCAGGACCCGCTCGTTCCCCACCCCCTTCCCCGCTTCTCGCGAGGCTTCTGCCGGCACCGGGGGCTCGGAGCGGCGGGCGCTGGGGCGGAGCGGGGCTATGGCCGCCCTGCGCTCCCTGCTGCGCTGGCGCCGCCGCCTGGGGCCCGCGCCCGGCGCTCCGCCGGCCCGGCGGCTGTGGGGCGGCGGCGGCGGCGGCGGGGCCGGGCCGGCGGGGCCGCGGCGGTGGCGGCGGGAGCTGGGCTGGGCGGCGGCGGGGGCGGCTCTGGCCGGGTTCGCGGGGTACCGGCTGTCCGAGCGGCGGCGGGAGCCCTCCCGGGAGCCTGCAGCCGCCGAGCCGGGCGGGGCCCGGGCGCTGCTCCCCATCCCCGTGGCGGCCGCTGCCAAGGAGACGGTGACGGTAGGTGTGTGCGCGCCCCCGCGCAGGGAGCCCGCTCTGCCGGGGGCGGCTCTCCGGGAGGGCGCTCCCCGGGCTGTGGCGCAGAGGTGACCCTGTTTGGGGCAGCCCCGGGCCGGGAGGCGAGGCAGGGCCGCAGCAGGAGCTGTCACCGTCGGGAGAGACGGGCTGTCACCGCAGCGCGGCCGCGGACACTGGCGCGCCTTGGCTGCGCCTCGCAGCGTGAACTCCGCGTTTCGCCTCCGGTGCTGTCCTAGTCGAATCTTTCCTTAATGGGAAACGCTGGTTTGCAAATTGAACAGCTGCTGGCAGTGCAAACCCTGAGTTTCGGTTTGTGCTTAGGACAGTTACCTTTCTAATATAAAATTTCCTGCAGAGTGAAAGGCTTACACTGAACTTCATAAGAAGTGACAGCATTGTGACAAATAACGGTTCAGTTGGAGACTAATTCAGTGAAAACACCGGTTGGGTAACCAGGGGTAACAACAAACAGTTGATGTTAACCTGGAAAATGAAGATTCCTGTGATAAGGATGAACTGCTGCACCGCAGCCTATGTAACATATGGTAATCATAGGGTTGGGGTTTTCTTCGTTTAAAAGTGTCAAGAGCTGTGATTAGGCAGTTTGTCAGAGTGGCATCTGCTAAGATTGGAAGTCAGTGGTGCAAATGGTCTGTTTTCTCTATACCTAGTTTATTTTATACTGTCTTTGAGAAGAGGATCTGCATTTTTGCAGTGGAGGCCTTGTGCCTAAGTATAAATGTTCACCGTTTTGCCCTGTAATAACCCTTTGTATCGTTAGCTGAAAGGCAGATTCTGTTGGCGGCATCCTTTATGAAGGGAAGCTGAATGGTATTTTTGATTATTCATGGTCTTGTGTCTGGAGTGTGGCACAGAGGACTAAAGACAAACTGTTTCAGTTTTTCATAGTGTTTTGATTTGACAGAACTTTACATTGTTTTACTTAGCCAGTCTTAATGGTCAGGGTTTTTTTAAAAAGAAGTATTGCTGCTGTACCTTTGAAAAGTCAATGAATTTACTTGGATGTATGATTATGAATTTTCACACACATCGCTATAAAAGCATTGAGGTTGAAAATTAAGAACTAAGTTTATATTTTTATTAATGTGAAACTAAAAAAAATTATAAAATGTGATACCTGTGTATACTTATTTTTTGAAGACAAACACTGTCTTGATGCACCTTGTTTCTGTATGGAAAAGGGCTCTAATTAATTTGGTTTTCTGTTTGCATAGTAGAAAATTAGAATGATTAACTTGAAATATGTCCACTCAGATTGTGTGGGCTAAATCCGGACTGACATCTGAGAATAATACTTTTATGTTGCAGGTTTTTATTTTTGAATGATTGATCTAATTGATTTCCAATTGCATGTTTCAATTAAAGCCCTCTAAAAATGTGGATCAAATAGCTGTGGAAATTGTGATCTGAGGTAGTGGGGTTTTTTTGTTTTTTTTTTGTTTGTTTGTTTGTTTGGGGGTTTTTTTGTTTTGTTTTTTGTTTTGTTTTTTTTAATTGCTTTTTTTATTATTGACACTTGTTCCACAGAGTGGCTTGTGGGAAAAGACCATAGTTTGAAAGCAAATCTGGACAGGGAACTACCATGAGTAGTTTGACCATAAGCTCTATCTCTGATCCATCTATAATTGCCCTCTAGACAATTGGGTTGATGTGATGAGCACCAACTCTTTCACTACAGGTTTCTAAAACATCTCCAGAGAGGGAAAAAAGGATGCAGATATAGTGTTCAAGTTGCTTTGAATGGTATTCATGGTATTCTGCAATAGTATTGTATTGTAACATCCTTTGTTAGAAGGCTGAATTAGTGTTGCCTGAGTGGCAGTAACTTTTTTAATTCCTGATTTTGAGTGCTGAGCTTTCAACTGTAATAGTGTGTAACAGTTCAAAAAGTCTGATAACTTTGAAAGTAGAAAATTCTGTCATAAAAATTCATAAAGGTATCAGTCTTACTAGGATTAAGATTGGAACTCTTGGATCTGCTGCAAAGTGTGTTCAGAGTAATCATTGGAGAATGATAACCTGTAGCTTCTGTATAGATGAGGTTGTTGGAACTGTGATGCATGTTTTGCTGGGATATTTTTACAGGTTTATCAGGTACTGACCAACGAAGAATGATGAGGCTCAAGTGTCTTGGAATCCTCTCCAACTGCTTTTGGTTGTTTCTTTAATCCTGATGCATAAAGTCTGGCACTGTGTTCTGGAGTTTTCTAGGTTTATCCTTACCCTACTTTCCCATTTCCCAAGTTCCCCATTTCATTTCCAATCTCAGGCTGCTTTTCATTCCACCAAAGCAAATCATGCAACAGCTTTTCTTTTTCCTACCTTCATCAGGCCACACTCTTCTACTTCGTCCTAGTGTTTTCATTTACATGTTTCTTCCTTAATCATTAAGCAGCATGCTTTTCCCAAGTGCTATTTACTTAGGTCATTGGAAGCAGGAAGTGGTGTCTCTGCTGTCATAATACAGCAGCTGGTAGAAGCAGTTACACCAAATATTTCTTTGCATCACGCCTGGGGGACAGAATAACCACTAAAAAAGACCCCAGTACTGACAGTAAAGGGACCAGCCCTTGCAAAACCTGAAATCTTTCCTTTAAGACATAGATAGCTGTAATATATGGATTTGTATAAACATAGACTTGACAGAGAGAGAGTTAAAATTTTTGTAAATGTTCTGGGGGTGAAATTTATCTTCCCCCATCGATTTTGTGTTAATTTTTTTTTAAAATCCATTCTGAAACATTAATTGATGATGGATAATTTCATTTTTTAAGTTAATGCATAACGAGTTTATAACTGAAAACAGTATCACAGTGTAGAGTATTCAAATATTGAGGGTAGGTACGGCTGTCTCATCTCTAGCATTGTGGTTAACCTTGGCCAGCAGGCACCACATGGTACCACATAGCCACTCCTTCATCTTCTAATAATGAGATGGGAAAGAGGCTTGGAAGTGAAAAAGTGAGAAAACTTGTGGGTTGGGATAGAGACAGTTTAACAAGCAGAGTAAAGGTCATACAAGCAAAGGAAAATAAGCTATGCAAATAAAGCAAAACAAAGAATTTATTCACTGCTTCCTATGGGGAGGCAGGTGTTCAGCCATCTCCAAGCAAACAGGGCTCCATTACATGTAGCAGAGACTTGGGAAGACAAATACACTGGATATGTGTGTCCATTTCCTCTGTCTTCCCCAAAGCTTTTTTTTAGCATGCACAACTATTGCATGGTATGGAATCTCTCTTTGGTAGGTTGGGTTCAGCTGTCCCAGCTATGTCCCCTCCCAGCTCTTGTGCACCTCCAGACGACTCGGTGGTGGGACAATGTGAGAAGCAGGGCAAACCATGACACTGTGCCAGCACTGCTCAGCAACAGCTCTGTTAGCAACTTCTGGTCACAAATCCAAAACGTACCATCATACCAACTGCTGTAAAGGAAGTTAACTATCCCAGCCAAAATCAGTACAATACCTGGTATTGAACTCCCGTATGTCTTTTTTACTTCTTCAGAGGAATTTTTGTAAAAAAGTAATGAGTAAAGTGGCCTTCTTGTTTCATCCAGGCAGCTCCAGTGGACAGCAGAATAGTTTTCTGATGCTCCCAAACACTAAAAAACAGGGGTTAACCTAGTTTACATTTTGACTCTCAAAGAACAACTTTCTTTTCTGGCAGGGCACCTACTTCCAGATGATGTTCATATAGCCTGTGAAAGTATTTTGAGAGTTGTGCTAGTCCCAGTTAGTATCCCTGCAGCTTACTTTTCTTCACATTCTGTCACTGAGTTGAAATAATGCTTGGTAGTAGTGACAGAATATTTAAGTGTATGAAGATATCATACATATCTTGATAGTTGGTTGCTTCGTCCTTCTACTGTCTTCTAGGATTTATGAGCCAGGAAATTTTAAAAGGAGTTTTAGATTCCAGGACTAATAGTGGTGATTGATGGAACACCTTTTTGACCAGTTCAGAAATGAGGCACATAATTTGAGGCTAGCTGGAAGAAAAATGTATTTGAGACTTATAGAGAAACATTGTGTCAAAATGATCTGCATATCTGTCTTCACGTTCTATGAAATTGTTACAATATGAAACCTGATGAGCAACAGATTTGTGAGTTTATGTACAGATGAGTAAGAAAATGCTATTTGCCAAAAGTCAGGTAAACTCTGAAACGTGTCACCAACTTGAGGTCTGTGGTATGGCAGGCTATTTGATCAGACAAAGATAATGGGATCAGTGCAAAAGTATACTTAAGTATACTTGCTTGGCCAAGCATTACACTTGAGGTGTTCTGGTGGAAAGTAAGATTTGTTGCAGAAGCAGCATGAAGCTAAGCTCCCTGCTAGGATTACCTTTCCCCAGATGCTTTCTGAGAATAACTCTGGACCTGAGGGTTTAGGGCTTTGCATATGATTACTTTGAGTGAAATCTTGGATACTATAATAATTGGCAGTTTTAATTCCTGGGGTGCTGCCACAGAACATTTCAGAACCAAAGTAAAATTCTGCACTCAGGGCTGCTAGTTTTGTGTCTGAAGGTTTTGGTGAAAACGGGGAGAGCTCTGCTAGCAGACAGCTCCTTTAAAGTTTTGGAGATGGTAATGGACAGCAAGAATCTGTTTGAAAGACCTGTTATTTTGACAGAGTGACAAGAGTTCCTCAGAGGAGTTAATATTTGTCTTCTAGTTCCTTACTTCCAGACATTCAGTGTCATCAGTAAAACTTATTAAAGTGGTCTTGAAAATACTAGAGATGCATCCTTGTATTCCTAAGAGACCTTTTATGTAATCACATTGTCATTATGTAAAGTGAACTCCAGGCCTCCATTTATTTTTTGAGGATATTCTCTGTGGATCACTTCCTTCAAAAATGATTTAGGAATATAAAGAGGGGCAGGAGAGACAGACACAGACTGCATACTTCCATCACATTTCTTGAAGGCACATTAATTTCCAGGAGAAGGAAGGAAGCTATGCACCTCAGGTGTTTCCAAAGGGTTTTTCCCTAGTATCCCAGCACTACTGTCAAACTCCCACTTTGTGAAAATAATCAAAGGGTCAAGTATTTTCATAGCAGCACATTTCTAAGTGCATTACATCATGTATTTCCATCTCTGTGAAACGAAGAACAAGACTTTACCTCCAAAAAGTAAGGGACTCTCCCCTAGGGAGGAGGCTCTCCTGCCTGCTCAAAGAGGATGCTGTTTCAAAAGATGCATAAGCATCACTTTTCCAAAAGCCACTTGCAGCAAATGCAATTTCATAAATATTGTGCATTTCATGCCATAGAGCAATTGCCAAATGTATGAAGATGGTTTGCTCTTTGACTGATCACATCTGAAGCTCCTTACCAGCATAATCCTGAGAAGGATACTGCTTGCCAGCTGTAGCGAGAACCATGCTGAAGGACAAGGAAGGTTTTGCATTTTGTCCTTAATTCTGTGTTCTTCATAATGTTAAAAAAGGATGGTGCATGTTTGGGATGGATAGATCCAGCTAGTGGTGTGTTTTGGTGTTGTGTTGTGTGCAGTATATGAATATATGGAGCTGGATATACTGACTAAGGCTTCTTGAAGAACTGCTATAGATGAAGTAGTCCCCTGTGAAACTAATGCAAGAAGGACTGATATATTAGTTACATTGTTACACCAGAGATTTCCTGTAACAGAGTTCTATCTGAACTTGGCCCTTTTTACAGCATTTTAAACCCATTCCATCTTCCTACACTTGTAAATACTTTAATATAATAATGTCCTTATCTCAGTGAAGCGGGATCAACTAACAGAATTGTTGGCTGTACTGTATCTTAGTAGTCTGCTAGAAATACAACTTCAGTAAGCATCAAAACAATTTTGTCTACTTTGGGATTTTCCCACACTGGGAACCTGACGGTTAACCTTTTGGCCACCCAGCATGAAAACAGAATTGTGCTACTTTTATCTACATGGGAGCATATTAAATAAGCCTGAAGTCAAATATAAACGAAGGAAGTGAGGAACAGCGTTGCTTTGAAAACCTTTGTATTTTAATAATTTGCACAGATTCTCATTGATGGAAGACAGATTACTTTGCAAACAAAAATTCAAAGAAAGTTACTCACTTGAAATAAAGATTAAAATACTGTAGCAAACATATTTTTGACTGCAAGCAAAATGTACCTTTAGTAGTAAATGTTGGCTTCTTTAGCTGAAATAGACTCTCCTTTATCTCAGTTGGAAAAAGCAAGAGAACACTGATTTGCCTTGGAATAAAGTTGTGAGATTTTATGTGATACTGCTGGAGCTTTTTGCCTCACATGCACACACAGAATGTATATTTTTAATTATTTGTTCTGTAAAACATTTTGCATTTTTTGTAGATATTCTCAGAATCTGGGAATTGGATTATTATTCTGGGTTTTGACAATGGATTCTCGTAGATTACTTCTGCAGAGCTTGTAGGCATCAAATTTTTAATTTCCAAGAAATTGTATATCTGGTATTTAAGCTTATCTCTATGAGAAAACTAGATCTTTTGTCACAGAATAAAACTGAATTATTACTAATGTTACATAAGACTCACACTCAACAACATTTCTTTTGTGTTTTTTAATAAAAAAGAGTAATGAGGTACTGCTTTATCTTCTGCACTGTACTCCCAGTGAATTTGGGACATATCATTGCCTTTTTTTATATTTTCAAATAGTTCAGTGTCATAACTGCTGCAAAATTTTAGCTATTTCAGTGTCAAGGGCTTGTGCCCTTGCATTGTGTTATGACAATGTAAAGTTATTGCAGGGGTTTCGCTGGAAAGCCACTGGAAGGCCGTACAAGTTAATTCATGTTATACCAGATTCTGAAAGGAGATGTTTCTAAGGTAAGACAACCAGGAAAGTGAACATGGGACATGGAACCAGAAATAGAGATTAGCCTGTGCTTTAAGAAACTTAAAAGAGTACATGGAGACCTTTGGTGAGACACCAGATTTTCAGGGCATTTTGACTTGTCTCTGTTGATAGACACAGTACATGAATGATGAATCCAAAATGGAAATGAGTTTTGAATGCTGAATTTGCTTGATAAAAAGTTAAGATTTTCTTCACTCATGTTTTTGTTGTGAATAGAAGGAGAAAATACTAAGGAATGTCATTCTGAAGAGGTTCTCTAAGGATGCCTTCAAAGTCAATTGACTTAAAAATGTCAATTGTCCATAACAAATACCTTCATTTAAAGGACTACACATTGTGATGGTATTATTACAACAAGGATTCAGGTGGCCCTCTTTAAATACAAAACTTGCAGAAAAGAGTATATTAAGTCATTGAAACATGTTAGTGAGAAAGCATTATCATCATATTTTCATTTCCATAATAAATTTGAAATTTTTGAGGCCTTTCCCAGATATTTTAGGCTATTTGTGATATGTTTGTAGCATAGATTGAAGACAACACACCCAATGAAAGAATTATACTCTCCCTTAATAAAAGTCCCATGCCAAATTACTATTTGATCTTCATTTTAATTTTTACTTACCTTGCTTCAATAAAAAATGTTTCCCTCTGTTTCCTTTGCCTGAGTGTGATTTATATATAAGTGTGGAATCTATTTAATCTAATTTAGAAAAGGCTTTAAAATATGCTCCATGGGAGAATTAGGTTTGTGTAAACACAATTCTGTGTTAGGGAACAGCAGGAAAATAGGCCAAGATAATTTTCCTCTTCAGTTGATTTAAACACCCAGAACTGTGCCAAAACACCAAAAGGTGCTGTGTTCTCTCTGCAGTCCCTCTGCAAGAGTATGGCACAGGAGGATGAGGTGAAATGTGGAGCAACAAGGTACCAGAGTTTGAGGAAGGAAGGGCAGAAGGATGATAACCATTGCGTTGTTTGATTATAACTGTTTGATTACAACTTAAATTTTTTTGAGAATAGGGAAAAGAGAATATATTGTTCATGAGTTCTAATAAGCTTCAAACTTGCCCCTTTTTGTTTACTTCTTGAGTTGTGAAGTTGAAAGGATGGAAAGTTTGTCTACCAGCTAGATTCTTGGTTTCAGCTGTGGACTTTTTCCCCCTGTATTTCTAATAACAAAGCAGGTCAGTGTACTTGTGCAGATAAACAAGAGATAAGCAGCTATTCCTAAAATTAGGGTAAAACTGCTATTAGGAGATTTGTGACTCTCTGAGTGATTGAAATGGGCGTGTCTGTTTTTTAAAAGAGAACTGTAACATGATACAACATTGTAGAAATTAATAAGCATGATCACCAAGAGGATTGGTAAACATGTAGTATAAAAAATCTATCTCCATTTGTTTGTCAGAGAGATGTGCTTTCATGAAAGTTTTTGAAAATACTTGCTAATCACAGAGATTTAGTCTGGATAAGCTCTTGAAATTTCAAATACAAATTGGAAACCTAGTGAATCCTGTTCACTCCTTCACCAACAGTACCTTCCCTGAGGTATTCAATATCTATCTACTTTCTTTGTCTTGTTCACAGAATCATAGAATGATTTGGAAGGGACTTTAAAGATTATCTATTTCCCAACTCCCCCTCCATGGACAGGGACACCTTCCACTAGACCAGATTTCTCAGAGCCCCATCTAACCTGGCCTGGAACACTTCCAGGGCATCCACAGCTTCTCTGGGCAACCTGTGCCAGGGTCTGGACACCATTCTTTTCTTCACAGTAAAGAATTTCTTCCTAGCATCTGATCTTACTCTGCCCTCTTTCAGTTTAAAGCCATTCCCCGTTGTCCCGTCTCTACGTGCCCATGTGAAAAGTCCCTCTCCAGCTCTCGTGCAGACCCCCTGTAGGTCCTGGTAAGGTGCTCTAGGGTCTCCCTGGAATCCTTCAGTCTGAGCAATTCTCTCAGCCTTTCCTCACTGAAGATGTGCCCATTGTGTCCATTGCTACAGTAAGATTTCCCAAGTTGGGCATAAATATGAAATAAATCAATCGAGCAATTGGCATCACTAAGATTTTCACACTTGCCTCACTGCATTATCATTTGCAGATGTTGGGGAAAACAGATGATGTTTCATTGTTATGTGTTGAGATGAATTTCTTAAATGAATGCTTGAAGAAGTGCAAATTGAGGTAATTCTTTAGAATGTCCTGGTTTTCAATTAGAATATTTATTACTTTCCAGTAATTATGGCTTTTACACAAGAGAAAATGTTCTGTATGATACATAAATTATTAACCATAATAGAAGCACTAAAGCTCTGACAAGAAATTTGGATAAAAAATAATATTATTAACAAAGAAAGTTTTATTTTTCAGTTTGCTAATTGTGTGCCTGGAGTCTTTTGTAGCCAAACTTTGCTTTTTTTTGGACATTTAGTGTATGGACCACTGATCCAATACATATTAAGCCTTGGTTACCTTTATTTAAATTCATGTTGAAGCAATAGCAGAAATAAGTTGTTTTGATTCTTTCAGATAAGACCACCAAATTCAAAATAAAGTGGTGTTTTCACTCCTTGGAATAAAATAATGCTTAAGCTCACAGTTGTCCTTCACTTGAAGTAGGTGGAGCTTGCTGCTGGAACAGGTGTTATTTTATTTTTTTATAATCTGTAAGCTCCTATGGCCTAGGTTTTGAAACAAATAACTCTTTATTAAATATTTATATCTTTTATTAAATAACTTTTATCCAGGCATCTATCTAGCTTAAAAATAACACCACCAAAAGAAAAGTTCTCTGTCAGACCAGTTCCCTCATGCAGTTTGACGCTCAGAAAAGTGAACATAAAGAACCAGAGCAAGATCATGAGGTATTGGTATTTTAGGGAAGTATCCTTATGGGGGCAGGCTGTATTCATATCAGCTTACAATGCTTTTGAGCCAGAGCATGAAATATTGGCATTGCTACATAGTCAGGGGGAAACTAGATTGAAAAATCAGGCAGAAATTAAGTCTTTGCAGACCTGAGTACTGACATGCATAAATTTTAAGCATGTGTTTAAAATTCCATGTTTCCAGCATGTTGCTTTATACTTGTAGCAGCATAGAGTCCTTAAGATAATGTTGAAGTATGTGTCTGAGAATTTAACAAATGTTTTTCTGAGCATCTCAAGCAAAATATTAAGCAGTGGTACCTGAGACAGTGAAAATTTCTTGAGAGCAAGGAATCTCAACATGTTCTCTAAATACTGACAGTGATCAAAACTAAAATAAGATTTGAGAGATACATTATCTAGAGATTTCCAAGACTGTGTATGATAGATTATGACTGATAACGATTATACATAGTGTGTGTAATATGGCCTTGAAGCTGGTTCTTTTCTGAAATTTGACTTTGCAGGAATACTGTTTTATTACTTGTGTTTACAACCTGACTGTATTCATCAGCATGTTTGTAATAGTGATAAAATAACATACGTATCAAAAAAAAATAGATTATTAAACTTCAAATACAGGGATAATCAGTTGTGTCACTACAAGTTCTATCAAAACAACTGAGTTATGTACTTCCCACATGAAGGCATAGCTTGAATGCCATTGGACTGCTGAAGGATCAGTAAGACCAAAATATTCAAACAGTGAGATAGGACAGAAATATTTTGTCTTGCATGTGAGTATGTTAGAAAAGAATTCTGTTTCTTTCTGTCATTTTAAGATGACTTTGTAGGTCTGGCTGATGGACTATTTTTTTTCCTCCCCACATTTAATTGTTAATCATTTGAAAATTATAAGAAACATGAAGTCCTGGTTTAGAGCTGCTTCTCAGGCAGAAGTGCAGAATATTTGTAGAGCAGTCTACTGAAAATTAAATTATCGTATTGACCTTTCTCTTAATCTTACTTTCTATGACAGGTTCGTCTGTTGAACCAAAACATTTTCACACATGGAGCAATGATTTTGAAAGTACTAGAGACAGTCCAGAAAGAGAAGTACACAGTCAATAGTCTTTTGTCCTTATAGAAGGCTGGCTAAAATGTCCTAGATAAGGTATTAAGTAGTAAGACTCCCCTATAAAACATAATTTTTTTCCAAATAGAATGTGTTTGACCTCTTCTAGACACATTCATCTTTGGTGTTTCTCTTCTACAAATCTAATTTAACCCCCTACAACTGAGGCCATAACATTTTGTTTGACTGCAGTGAGACTACTGTTTAACTTTTTAAGGATGCTGTTTGAAAAGCTGAAGAAAAGTGAGCCCAGATCTTTGACTACTCAGTATTGTAGTATTGCTGAAATCTGTAGTCTATTCTTAGAATGGTTTTGGAAAACCGATTTTTGTTTGTATTTGAGGACAGTTATCTCTTAGTGGACAGCCATTGTAGACATCTTCCAACTTATGTTTGGGTATAGATGCCTCTCTGAAAAATAAAATGCATTTGCCTGTTTCCTTAGTTGGTAAAAGAAAACATAATATGAGTTAAATTGTGTGTTCCTTAGTTAGACAAATGGAGAATTTTAGGAATGCTGTATTAAATGACAGGAATAATGAGCAATTCAGAGTTTTCATTGATAAGATGCTGCATTCCTATTTTAACATAATGGGAGAAGTTACCTATATGATCATTCCTCCTTCTAGAAAACAGTTTGGGTTTGGTTTTTTAATCTCTGAAAAAATGTTGATACTTACATTTTCTTCAGGATAATGATTCCACAGAGGAGCTTGCTTCATTATGGTCTAAAAAGAGTTTTCAGATCGTAGTAGCATATTTTCTATTAAAGGTTTGGCAGTGCAACAGAAAAATGTGAGAATTTAGAACATTACAGTTTTGTACTACCAAGTTTACATTTAAATCAGCTGGATGGGAAATATACCAGAAACTCCTGACGTAGACTATCATGATATGTGAGCTTAATGCTATATTATACTTTTGTAACTCTGGAGTTATAATTATTCTCTTTTCTTCTTGGGTTACCCCAGGTATTGTAGCTTTACACTGCAGTATATTATGGAGGCCTATTACTATCAACAGCTGCACTCTATATTAAGAAGCAGTATAGAAAAAGTATTACTCTGTTCTCTTCTGGAATTATCAGAAAACTTAAATAGTTTCGGTAGAGTTGCTTGAAGTCTGCCTGCTGAAGTTGCAATGACTTCCTTGAGTTAAAGTTGCCCTTTCTTCTATGATTCAGGAGCTGAAATCCTCTTTTTTTGAATCTTTTCTTCTGAGGTTGGGTAGTACTGCCAATTTCAATACACAGAGATTGTTGCAAAAGTTGTAGAAGATTGAAAATTATAGCCGTGGAAATCCCAATTGTAATTTCATCTCTTACCATAGAAAAGTACTTGGATGTGTTTGACTTTATGAATTATCACTTCTATAGTTATAGTTCCTTTATGGTGGATGTGGCATTTGTAAATCAGAACCTTTTTCATAGATTAAAACTGCATCTTTCTGTCTTTGAAGGTTTCAGAGCACAAATCAGACCTTGAAGATTTACACCTTTATGCAACTCCACGGGAACAGCGGTTTCGTAGGTTTGCCAGTCTGGAATTTGAAGGACAGCTGTACATGACTCCATATGACTTCATCCAGTCTGTTACAAGTGATGAACCCAAACGTAAGCAGGAGTTTTATAATGCTAAAACTGCTAGGGAAAATGCCCATGGTGCATGTTATTTTCTCTTTTGCTTTTGATTCCTACTTCTGGTTCTGATTGTAGTAAAAAGGTACTGCATCTTCAGAATTTTGTGTCCAAATGCATAAAAACCTGATTGTTACTAGACTGTAAACATCTGTATGCTAGTTAAACATTCTTGTCTTAAAGGTTGCAAAAGCTCAACAGCCAAGAAAGATGGCAAGTTAATTTGTGCCGTTTGCATTGACACAGTTTCTTTCTGAGCAGGCCTGTATTGCTGTAAAACTCTTGCTTCCTCTTCTGTATAGTTTCTCTGTAAGCAAGCAACATATGTGTCCTCTAAAAGACTTAAGATATAACTTGTAACTATATCATGGCTCTCTAAATCACATGCTTTGAGGAAGAGTTTTAGTCCCTCAGGGGATCAACTTTCTGTGCTTAAACATTGCCAGTGTTAGTACTATGTGTTAATTAATGAAAAATTAACTATCAACTTTAGGTCGTTTATTGTAAAATCTTTGCTTTAAATATCAAAGAGTGACTAAATAGTAAGGTGATCCCTTTCTGCTGTAGTTTGATTTCCTGGCCCTCAGGCTTACAGTGCATTGGTAGCAGCACACAGCTTCTGAGGAACGGGAATATCTTTGCTCAGGTGTGACTTGTATAATCACTCACCTTAGGTTTTCCTTTCTTCAGTCTATACCAAAAAGCTAGTATAGAGAATAGTCAAAAGCAGTGCTAAAACAATCAGAGGAAGTTTAAAATTCTGTGCAGATGTTGGATTTTTTCCCCTTTGTTCTCTTAATAGTAATGAAACAAGGAAAGAATTCAGCCATGGCACATCAGTGATCAAAACTTCTGTAACTTCTGAATAAAGATATAATCTCATTGTAACAGTGAAGATAGAGCTTAGATGGTGAAAACTTGCAAAACTTTGAAACTCTTACCAGAAAGCAAATCTTTTTTTTGCTTTGCAGTTAAAAGAGAGGAAGCAGATTGCTTATCACACAAGTTAATACAAATACAAATCAGCATTTTTTATCTATTTCCTCTGCTCAGACCTTCAATTCTTCCCTTTTTTGTTAGTGTGGAGTTGGGTTTCACTGTGTATGAAGCACTTGTGCCAGATATACTGGACATCATTAAAATATTTTGGTTTAACTCTCTTTTATGACGGTTTGATTGGCTAGACCACACTATATATATGGTTTGCTATTAAAATTTTTCTATGCTAATGAAGTTTCTGCTTTCTCCTCTTGCAAAGCAAGTATTCAGATTTTATAAACAAAAGCAAACCAAAAATCATGAAGCTCATAAGGACATTCTGTTTATCTCATGGAAGAGCAGAAGAGATCTGGAGTTGAACAGTCAGGCACCCTTCTGAATTCAGTGTAGCAAACCTTGTTTCTGTCAAAATCTTTTCTGATCATCCAATTCACCTCTGAGACCAAAAGCAAAACTAACCTGGGTGTCTTTTATGTTTCATGGTATCAGAGATGAAATGGCTGGCATAACTATTTTAAGGGATTTTAACTAAGTAGAAGTGGATCACTTTATTCTAGTGCAGGTAATATTGTCTGGGACATGGGGACAGAAGGCTGATAAATAGGAAGTAATAGCTGAAAGAGATGACCCACTGATGACCACATCCAGCTTCTCATCTCTGACTATGGTAATTTTAACCTCTGTACTGCAGCATTGCCGAAGTACCACTTTGTCTTCTTGGGCAAGTGAATTTTTGTCTTGCTCTGTTGAAAGTAGTACATTTAAGGAAGGAATTTTTCTAATAATACATTCTAAACATTTTTTTTTTGGAGGGAGTAATTTTAGAAATAATTGCAAATTGTATATAATTGGGTCTATTCAGGCTGACCTACTAGACCATCTATATTTTGCATAATAAAAAAGAGAATGCATACCTGGGGATTTATGAATGAAGACTAGAAAGGTCTTGAGTTTTGTCAAAAAGCAGAAATGCCCTTTGAAGTACAGTAATAGAAGCTCTTTATGTCTGCTTTATAGAAAAGCTAATAACACTAGGCCTGAATGATATTTGTGATTGAGTGAATGCATCTATTGTGATTGATTTGCTTTGGAAATCATGTAGACCCTACAAAAGTCAAGAGGGTGTTCACTTCCTTTTTTGATTAAACACTAACTAATATGGTAAGAGTATATTTTCTTTTATAAAATGTAACTTTTTACTCTAGGCATTTATTACAAAAAATAGAAACTAAACTCTGTAATTAACTTGCTTCTGTCTTTATGGTGCAGGCTTTCATTTGGGAACGTTCATTATTTTTAAGTCATTCATGATATATTTTTATAATCTGAATATGTGTTTATATAGTGAGAAAGCAAATTAAGAGACAATGAAATATATTTTTCCTCTTATTGCTAGCTATAGGAAATTCAGCTTAATACTGAGCTGTAAGAAATGTACATATATACACATAAATCTTCACTGAATTGTCTAGAAAGAAAATAATGTATATAACATATGAGACTGGGAAATTATCTGATTGGAAAACTAAATATATTTATTCTCCAAGTTTTTATGGCAGGCATAAACATACATCAATTTATATGGCAAATGAGATTGTTTTAGGGGACTTTATTTTAAAAAATTCAACTGAAAAGCTTATGAAAATCCATTAGCTCATGTTATGATGTTATATAAGTCCACTCTAGTTAGAGTGGAATTTGTCAAGAGTCTTGGTGTAAACCTTTACCAAGATGTAAAATTAAAATTTCAGTGAGTTTCTAAACATTAATTGATGAAAGACTGTAAAGGGTAGCTTATGTATTGTTTTAATTATTTAATGAAGCATGAAGTTCATTATGAGGAAAAGTTTTCTCATAGCACAGCGTGTTTTGCTCTATAAAAAGAAGCCTTTACCTACCAAAAAGTTATGGATTTGACCACATAAAATACTTTCTGGACCTTTATGAATTCTGATATTCACAATGCCTTATCATAATATTGAATCTATACAAATATTTGTCTTGAGAAGGTGGTGATGAACCTCAAGTTTTGAATTATTGAGTTGTTATGGACAGCTCTTCAATTATAACTACCAAAAAATTGAGCCTGACACAGGCTGGAAAAGGAATCTGAGGTAGTAGGAAGGGATGAAGGGTGTCTGAGCACTTGGTGTAGTTTCAAGGGCTTTTTTTGTGTCTTTGCTATAAAAAGTATGAGTAGTCCATGAAGCAAGGGTCATAATCCAGATCTCCTTACAATTTGCATTTTAATACTACTGCTACTAAATAATCATTTCAGAATATTGATACCAGGGGTTAGCACAAATGCCCTCTATTTCCTGTTAAATGTTTTAAGGATGTATTTTGGAGGTTGAAAATCTTTTCCCTCATTGAAGCAGAGCTGGATTAAAAACTCCACCTGAATTGGTTCTTTAAAGGTAGGACTTTAGGTATGTATTAAGTTAAAGGTTTTTTTATCAACATAATGACAATTACACTCATAAAGTAAGGCAAATAATTCTTTGTCCAGAAAACACAGTATAGATGTAGTCCAATTTTTATGACACCACAGCAGCATAACTAAATTCTGTGCATTCATAACTTCTTCTTTTGTTGCAGATGCTAAAAAGTGGCGATCCCTTTCAAAGCAGGTGAGCAATAATTCCTGTATGGTCTTGTAACAATACATTTTGATAGTTGATTTCACTTTTAATGTAAATGTAGAGGCAGAGGAGAGTTTAATTTCTTCATTTTTGTCACTTCAGACTCAGCTGAATCCAGAATCTCAGATACTTTAGCTGGTGTTCCTGTTTTGTTGGATTTACTGTCTTTCTCAGGCATCTCTCAGTTTCTCCCTCAGTCTATGTCTGACTGCATTTCTTAATGTTTAGGTGAAATAGGTGTATCTCAAAACCTTCTCAGATATTTGTGCTACTCTGTCCCTTTTGTGGTGTTTAAGTGCCTCTTTTTTTTTCATTTGTAAAACTGCAAAAGGACTCTGTCTGTTTCCCTGTATTTTAAGTAAAGTACATTCGTATTCATGGGTGAAGTTTGCTTTAGTTCATGTCAAGTGTTTTAAAAGGACAGTTGCTTGGATTTTGTATGAAAACCTTACTGAAATCCAGGGGGACTTATCCTTGGCTTCAGTCAATATGAGCAGTGGTGAGTTATTTCAGCAGCAAATATATTGCATGTCTCTCTCCAGCTCAGCAGCACTTAGTATTCATGCAGATGAGTAATTATTGTAATAATTATGTGTGCAAAAATTTAGAGTGCTTAAGTACTTCCAAAATTGTGGTAACTGAAGTTCAGTTAACTGGAAGATTTGCATGCAAATCCTTGTCTTTTATGTTGATATCCTAGAATTTAATCGTAATCTATTAACTACTTCATTAAATAGTGAAATATATGCTTTTGAATTTTTTAAACCTTATGTTTTAGGAACTGAATCAGATCCTTATGGAGACACCACCGGTTTGGAAAGGATCATCCAAACTTTTCCGTAACCTTAATGAGAAAGGTGATTAAGGAGAATTTATTTTCCTGAACCAAATTACCATTCTACTAACTTTTTTGTGGTGATGTACTTTAATCTGAGTCACATTTTCAAAAATAAAAGAAGTGCTTGCTGTTGCTTTCTACATTTTACACCATGGAAAAGTTCCATGTAATCTCTACAGTGTTTTAATGATGCTATCTTCCAACTACCATCTTTAAGTGGTTGGGCATTCAGAGTTTGTTAAGCTGATGTTTAAGTATTTCAGGTTCAGTTTGTTGCCATAAATGATCTCTGGACTATAGACAGAATATTCCAGTAAAGAAACAATATCTCTTTACTTCTTTTCAATAGGTTAAATAATGTGATTGTTTCTAAAGACAGTAGTGGTATCTTATATCACTCAGTAAGCATTTTGTGCACAGCACAAAGGGACAGTTTCAGAAATGTTATATATTCCTCATCAGATGAGGGGTTTGATAGCTTTTAAAAGTCATACTATTGGTAAGCAAAGAGCCAAGAGTCACTCCTGGTCTCCTCTGTTGTATTTTTTTCTTTCTTAATAAGCTCTATCATTCACAGCAAAAACCAGAGTGAATTAAACAATTATGGCTTTACAGACATTTAAAAGCTATTTATGATAAATAATCCACATATTTCTTTGCTTATATTCAGAGTGGCAAAGGTTTGGTGGCGTGTTTGAAATATTTTCTAAAGCAGACACAAGTACTTGTTATAAATGAGAGACATTTTATGGCTGTTTAAAATAAACACGCCAGCAACAAAATTCCAATCAAACATATGCATGGAATTGATTAATATAACTCAAATGCATCTCAGATTTATTCAGGGAGTAAGTAGAATGGACATACTCTCAAAGGAGGCTCTCTAGTGCATGGAGGCACTCACTTTTTTTCCTGAGTCTGCAGCCAGCACTCCAGAGATGCAGAAATTGGCACATCTTTGCATTGTATTTGAGTGTACTTCTTTGCTCTAGGCTGCTTTCTATATAGTCAGAACAGCTGACTTTTGAAGTATTAATTGCATAAAAATTCAACCTCAGAATCTGTTAAATCAATACATTATCAGCTAAAAATGTATCTAGATGTTGCTTATTAAGTTTGTAATAAAATGTCTGCAACATGCACAGTCTTGATTCAACAATATCTTACTCCAGTTTTCTGACAGTGGAGTTCTACAGAAGTTGATGGAATTGGTAGGACTCAAACTGTCAAAATAAGATGGTAAAATTAGTATTTAGAACTTGAGTATTTGGATATCTTTTTAGCATGTTTTATGAAAGAGTTCTATTACTCAGTTTTATAGAAAATATAAGAAAATGGGTCTTATGACTGATAGTGTAAATTGATGAAAGAAATAGAATTCAGGTCTCCTTAGTTATAATTTAAGGGTTTTTTGGTTGTTTCTTACCTTTTTTTTTAAACATGCACATATAAATCAAAGTAGCAAAAGCATATGACCATTTATTTTGCCATGGATGTATGTAATTCAGCAGAGGCACACAGATTTATGCCCATTGACCTTAAGTTTTTATTACGTTTTACCCTTGAGTGCCCTCCTTCTCTTCTTTCTGATTTTAGTGTAAGTTTTTCTTTCCCTTCAATCATCATTTCAGAGCCTCTCTCCCATAACACTCAGAGCAATCAACCAGAACTATCTGTCTGCAACTACAATATGCCAGTACAAACAAAAGGAGAGAAGGCTTTCAACTCCATTTTTATTGCTTTCTTCATACCTGTGATGGACTGCTTGACAATTGCAGAATCACAGAATCACAGAATTAACTAGGTTGGAAAAGACCTTTGAGATCATCACTTTCTTCCTGTTTTACAACAAAGAAGGTGCCATCAAAAAAACAAAAATATATATTTACATTTATTGACTAGCTATTAAGGAATGTTTTGCATCACTGAATGAGAACCTTTGAGGTATCTGATTTCTTGATAGGTGCTTGTCCAAACAGATTCAAGCAGGCCTTTGAAAACTTATTTTCTGCAAGCTGCTGTATAAAATCAAGAAAATAAAGCATAAAGCATGTGTCATTTAAATGCCTGTATTTTATCATTGCTAATCTTCAATAATGCGTAAATTGAGGAAAAGAGTTGGTGGTATTAAAAAACTGTAGTAACTTTCCTAACTAGATCTACTAGCAGTAATAAAATACTGGTTCTGAGGACCTAAATTTGCCCTTGGATCAGAAGATAGGATATGAAATATAATGGAAGTAAAATACAATGTTTTTAGTTTAAATTGTACAGGTTTTTCAGTTCAAAAAAATTCAGATGACTGCTTACCTAGTTTGTCTATATTCAGTTAAGTCAGATTTAAAAAGATATTTAAACATCCAAAGATGTGGCTTTTTTTGGAAAAACTTTTGCACCTGACTTGGACTGAAATCAAGGAGACCGCCAGCAAGTTTTGAAAATCCTAACTGATAGACATCTTTACTCTCAGGCATCTAAATACTTTTTTTTCTTCACTCTTTTGAAATAATCTAATATTGTGGACTGACTTAACACTTCTGGTTTTGGAGGACAGACAAAACCAATTTGTGAGAGATTAGGAGCAAGTTTTCCTAGTTGAGCCTCAAAGGTCATTGGAGCTAAGGGCTTTTGGGAGAGCTGCAAGCTGTTGTTGTCCATTCTTTCTGAACTATGAGATGCTTCTCTTCTTTGCAGCTCTGGACATCCTGCAAGGTTGTCACTTTACCCCATACTCCAGAGCTAGGAAAGCACAAGTACAATGTGTGGTACCAGACATACTATTTGGGTGTTGACTTCAGCTCTAATTTAAATTTTGCCTTAATCACTTCTGAAGAGAAAAGGAAGTGCCATTCCACAGTGTGGTTCTCTTTTGTAATCTTGCAAAAAAGAGAGATTAAGTTTTCAGTTAATACAGCACATGCACTTACAAAGCACTTAATAAAGTCAAGAACTGTATTCAAATGGTGTGTATTAGGAGGAAGAACTATGAATATTCTCAAAGTAAATGTTTTCATGCTGTTAAAGAGTATTATCATGAATTACTGATGGGGTTTTTGGAAAGAAAATGGAATAAATCATTTAGATTAGCTTTTAAGAGTCTATCCAGATTCTGTGTAATGAGCCTTGTTCCACTGACTGTCAATTTACTTGCCATATTTAATGTACTCCTCCCCTAAAATACAAACTCAAACAAAAAGCCCCAAGTCTAGATGAATATGGCAGACACATAACTTCTTGACTAGGTTGAATAGTTACATGTGCAAAAATTCTTCTTATATATAGATTTAGTGTTTTCAAGTTTAGGATGTAATGGCAAGGTGAAACTAACATGGTGCTTTTTTGTCTTCAGGTGTGATATCTTACACAGAATATTTATTCCTCTTATGTATTTTAACAAGTAAGTACTTTTGGAGCAGAAGTCTAAAAGATTCCTTACAATTTCAAAGCTCTGAATGTGTTGTCGTGTGTTAAATTACACTTCCCATCCCTGTATATAGAAAAACTACACCATACATCTCTGTGTCCCTCTGAACCTCTTTTGCTTTTCTGGAATCTTGTGTTATGCTTTATTTAAGTGCATTATTATCTAGAATACCTTTTAATGGCTTTTGAGGAAGCTGTACCATACACTCCAACTAAAATCCAGTTTAGAGCTTAAATTTATTTTCTTGTTTGAAATTCCTACAAAATTTGTAGCTAAATTTGCTGAAGTTAAGGGGCACTTAATATAGGAAGGACAGGAGGATACACATTATTGCTGGTTTGTTTCACCAATTAGTGCATAATGGCTAAAATCAAAGAGTCAGTGGTAAAATATAAAGTATTTATGTCAGAAACACTAAAAGAATTGAAAAATTATTCTTCTAGCTCCCAAAAAATTGAACTAAAATAACAGAGTAAACTATACCTGATACAGATTTTTTTATATTTTAAGATGTTTTTTTGGGACGAAGCAAAGAATTTTATTTGTCTTTCACTTACATATAATTAAATAATTTCAATTGGATTCATTTGTGGGGTTTTTTTGGACATGAACTGGATTCCTATTATGAATCAGATAATACTGGAACTTGACCCTGAACCCTTAGTATCTTCCACTGTGGGATCAACGATTCTTCCATCATTTCGTTGTTATCTGAATTAACTTTTGGCCATAATTCGTTCATATTGCAAATTAGGGCATCCCCAAAATATTGCCTAACGGCTTTACTTACAGTTACCTTCAAAGTTGCCATGTTTCAGAAATAATTTAAAATTCTAGCCTGATCTCAAATTTCAGTGGCATGTAAACAAGAAAATGTTGACTGTCTTTCAGCATAACATTTCCTTTGACCAGAAGTTGTGTTTTGTACCTTTATTTCAAAATCTTTTCGTGCTTTTGAGAACACTGTGTTTTCATAGAAAATTTATTTTTTACTTATCTGTGCTTATAATGTAAAATGGACTCTACCCATGAACTGACACTCTTTTATGAGATATTATTCTTGAATATTTCATGTTCTATTTCTACTTTTGTGAGCATGCCTTCTGTTTGAATAACATGGGTTATACTGTTTTACAGATGTTATGATCTGCATTTACTATGTACACAAATATCCTGATTTAAATTAGTTGAGGCTCTAGCTTTTATGAAGGGACACCAGATAATTTCTTAGATTACTATACTTGATTTCTTTCCAAGGAAATAAATAATTGAATGTTTGGCATTTTTTTGGCAGAGCCACATGCAGGTTTTCGAATTGCTTTCAACATGTTCGATACTGATGGCAATGAAATGGTGGACAAAAAGGAATTCTTAGTGGTATGTATATTTGCAGTTTTTGATGTAATCTTGAAACTAATGTGATGATGTCAGTAGTCATGAGAATACTATTTACATTGCTAGCTATTCTTCACTGAATGTAGTTATTTGCCTAATTTAATATAAATAGTTATTATAATGTAAACTGAAAATAGAAGCTCCTTCTTAAGAGTGCACAGGAGTGTTGTCTGAAATTATTTTTGAAGCTCAATTCTAGTTTTTATTCTGGATCTTTTAATTGCTACTGTAGTCACAGATAGGCTATTAAAGTAATAGAAATGTTTTAATGGTTAGCAGAGTTATTTAATTACCCTGATGATGAAAGGACTTGTAAAAGAATCTTTTGCTGGGAGACCACCTGACTTTGCCATTCAATCTGCTGATAATTGCAAGTGACCTGAAGATACTGACTAAAATAATGTGACAAGATTTGTAATGAAATAAAACATACTGTACATATATCTAGTTTAGCCCGTAAATCCATATGCTGAAGCAATTTGCTGAGCTGGGGTTTGGTGAGTTCTTTTTAAGGAGAATATTCCTGCAAGCGAAGTTGACTTTGACCTGAATGATTTCCATGTGCTTTGGAACAGATGGCAGGATACCTAGAACTTGGCAGTAGTTTGGTTGCATCCAAGGTTTTGTTACATTAATAATTTGAATGACAGTATTTTTCAAATTCAAGCTTTACTCTGTTTACGGTTTGGAAAAAGCAGTTCCGTGAATTCATCTTATAAATCATTTAAACAGAGTTTATTTTTTTCAGGTTATAAATCTAAACAGTTCTAAAAAGCCCAGACTTTGAAAGATAAATTCACATATTGTTGAGATTAAAATGAAGACTAATTTGGCACTTGAGGGAAAATCTTTGAAAGTCTTAAATTATCTACTATATATTAATTTTTATCATGATAAATCTGATAATAGCATCTTAAAATTTAAATACTTCATAAGTTTTTAGGTGGTAGGGTGTGCCAAGTTCAGGAGAATGATCTTTGCACTAACAAGAGGGCTATTTTAGATTTCTGCTAATTTGTTTTCTGATTTCAAAAGAAATGGGAGGAATAATTAATGTGATTCTAAATAAATGCCAGTGATTGATCATTTGGAAAAAAAAGAAAGGAAATGCAGAAAACTGACTACTCAAAATTAGGGCTTAATTTTCTACTGAACAAGAACTGATGATTAATACAACAAAACATTTATAAGAATTGAATCAGATGTTGAAAAAAAATATTTGTGTAAAAGACATACATTTTATCTTCCTATATTTTTGTAGTTGAGCTTATAAATAAATACAGCGAGTACACATGAGAAAAAGCCCAGTGCCTTATTGAAAAAGATGGAGCAAAATACAAATAATGAAACAGACATGGAATGTATTTAAGTGTCAGAGCCCAATTTATTTAAAATAAAAACACCCTGATTTCCTGGGTGTGGTTTCTTAATTGATTCAAATAAACTATGCTTACCTTAAGAAAATAGAAATATGGAAGAAACTCTCCTTAACTGAACTTCCCTCAATTCTCCTTTTCAGGGAAGTGAGGGCTGAGCTCTGGGGGTTTGTTCTGGTGACATGGCTTAAGCAGAACAGGTGTCTGCTTAGATTCCAAATTTATTTTGGAAGGTGACACCACTTGTAAATTGTGGCATGGTAATTTTTTTGTATTCTGTTCTTAAATGTACACCTCCTTGTATGTGCTAATTCTTAATAAGCATCTCCTCCAGTTGGAGGAACAAACCAGCAAACACTGGATTAATTAACAAAAGAAAAAAAATAGAGGAAGAAGAAGAAAAAAAGTAAGCATCTTTCATGATTCAATTAAACAGACTATGGTAGAATAGACTGACAAGTTTGCTCTAAAAGAAAAAAGGGCTTCCATTACAACAGCTAAATGGGAGGAAATTGAAGCAAGAGGCTTTGTCTCTCAGAAACTAATGCTAAAAATGAAATAAAATAAGCATGTAAAGTGGGAAACAAGGACAATATTTAACTATGGATATTGTGTCTTTCTTTCTAACTATGCTTTTATAGTCCTCTTCATGTCCTGCTGTGTATTTGTTCTCTGTCATAATCCCTGGCTAAAGTTTCTCCTTATTCTTTTTCTGTTAGCAGACTTGGTGGATAAAAGAAAGAAAGTAGAATTTTCAAACAATAGATATACTGTCCCCTACCTAAGATTGTCTTTAACAAATTTGTATAGATTAAACTTTAGTGCAACTCTGCATCATTAGGTGTCAGTGATCCTTCACAAATGAGATCAGAACCCTTAAGTCAGAATGTTAGATCTGAAGTGAAAAAGACTAAAATAGATAGGTAGGTAGATTTTTGTGTAATAAAAGTAAATATGAAAATAGAAGTTGATTCAGTGATACTGCAGCTGTGATAGAACTGGCTCCAGAACATACATTTGGCATCTTTACTCAGCTTGCTTGTATATGATGTATCATATTCTGTGTGCCTGAAAAAGGAGACTTTTCAAAAGTTGCCCATTTGAGCTCCCCCAACACTTGCAAAATATTTATCCATCAATTACAGGCAGCTGTCACAGAATTGGTAGTAAATGCTATTCCGTTTTACAGATAAAGAGACTTTGAAGAGCTTTGTTTAGGGATCATGTGTTATGTGATTCTTGAGGAAAACACTATGTGTAGTAGAGTTAAAAATACTTAATTTTTCAGATAACAGCTGTATTGTTTTTGTAAACTAATTTCATGGTGTTTGTGCTTTCCTCTTTGCTTATGTCATAGGGTTGAGGTCAAGAACAGAAGGATTGTGTTGCCTTGTTACTGGAGATCTTGTTTTTGCTGCCTTCAGCAGTCAATCTCATTATTCTGTTTCAAACAATGTTCCTATGAAAGTACTCCTAGACCCTTTTTGCATTCACTTATTTTCACTCACTGGTATCCTATAGCACTCTCTGAACAAAAGATCCATTTCCAGAAGTTTAGCAAGGGCTTTAATAATGCATGCAACAGAATCCTACTCCTTTTGCCTCTGTGGCAGGGGAAATACATCCAAGATGCCTTGCTTTTTACTGATCTTTTTTGGTTTTTCCATTACTGCCACTCTTCTCTCCTGCTTGATGGCTTGTCACTTCACTTTTCACAAGGGATTTTCTTTCTATTTCTCTCTGTTCATTTAAATTTTTTCTTTGCATTGTTCTGGGTTGCAAACTTTGTAGTACTCTATCCTATCATTACTCTTTACTTGGCAGAAGTTCCAGTAACTTGTCATATAAGTTTGCAAAAAAATTTGAAAAAATTTACCAAAGTGTGTAAATTTATCCCATACTCAAAAACAGGTATTGTGATTACACAAGACGTTCTGGTCTGTATTTGCCTTGTAGGAAATTCCAGAACTCAGTAGTCAATTTTGGAAATTCATAGAATGTTTTTTATAAATGTGTTTGCTATTTAATCACTAAACATTGAATTTTTTGATTTCTGTGTTGTCATACCCCTGCAGTAAAGCTTGCTGATCCCTTTGTCTTAGTCATCTGCCTTCTCTGAAATAAAGATATCCTGAAATTTAGTTTGGAAAATTTCCTTGCAAAGTTTATCTGACACACTTTATGTTTCACACTCCAATCCTTGTGGAGCTCTATGTACATGCCATTACATTTTCAGGTTTTACCAGACTTCTGGTACCTAAAATTGTGCCTTTGAAAGGACTGCCACAATTGTGTCTGTATGCCAAGATGTTTGGTTCTGAAAATACCATATTCTAGATCAACAAGTTTCTCAGTTTTCTAGATCAGGGTTTATTCCTTTTCCAGCCCAAAAGACAACAAATGCTACACGTGACAGTACGATATTTTCACATGCAGTTTTTTAAAAGCTGAAGTTCTGCTAGAGACCTAGATGATATCATAGTTAATATTGCTCTCTCTTGCTAAACACTGTGAGACTTTTTTCTAATGGTTTGGGAACATGAATTAGTATTACTATAAATAAAAATACCTAAATTAAAGAGATACTTGCAAAGAAAGATAAGTACAATCCAGTTCTTACTCTGGAGACTTTACAAAAATAAATATGCTTAAGAATCTGTATGTTTGAAATCTTGTATTTGAGGTTTTCTCAGAAGTTATGTTTAAAGCTCTTCGTGTTGAGATAGTTGTGAAAGGGGTGCTTTATAAGACCTGAAGGTATTCTTTGAACAGACTTGAAAAGAAAGGGTACTTGATAAATTACTCTTGAGTAATAGTTTGTTGCTGCTGAAGGGGAATGTTTCACCCCCTCCAGGTGTTTCTACCCCTCCCTTGTGCCAGCAGGAGTAAGAATTGATCAGGTTGGAAACTAATATAAAAAAGATTGATCCAGCTGACTACATTACCACACTAATCAAAACCTAACCTCCTTGCAGTGGTGAAAAAGGGTGGAACTTCCCCCTTTAATACTGGCCAGATTGGCTACAAAGGACATTCTTAGTATTGTGCTCCCAAGTAGAATTGCTACCCTTATTTTGTGGAATAGAATTGTTACCCTTATTTTTCCCTTTCTGTATGGTACTTTAAGTCACAGAAAGAACATGAAGGCATGAGTATAAACAGTGTGAATAAAGCATCATTGAAACTCAGATATTTCAATAAAGAACTGCATTTTAATACTGTTAGTAATGTTCCTTACGATGAAGGATATTGTTATGCATGTGAAAATAGGCTGAACACTAAATATGAACAAAATGGTTTGGTTTTTAGCTCCAAGAGATCTTCAGGAAAAAAAATGAGAAGAGAGAAAAAAGAGGAGATGAAGAAAAACGTGCAATGCTGGTAAGTAAAATCAGAAAAGTTGCATCTGGTATTTTTTTTGATGTAGGACAAAATTATGTGTGTATATATTTCACTGATCACTTTCTTTAAACACTAAATTCATATTGCTAAAAGCATATGCATAACTTTATATGTAGAAAAAAACCCAATATTTAGCCTAAACTGCAGTTACTGGAAAAAAAAGACTAAGTGGTTTATATGAAGAAAAAAATATTGTTTAAATACTGTAGTGTATGTTATGACAGTAGCATTGATTCCATTTGGAGTTTAGAAATTTAGGGAGAAGTGAATAGTAATGACCCAGTGTTACTGTCTATAGCAGTGAGAGATCTCAGTAGGAAGACCAAGTTATCCACTTGCTTTCAAAACTGACTGAAGCTGTTCATGTAGACCTACTGATCCTGGTGCTTGTTATCCACATAGTAGTTTTAAAATAGATTATTAAATGTTACAACTGAACTCAGATTTTATATTTAAATTTAATTTTTTTATTAAATAATGCTTATAGCCTAGGCAAAATATATCAATCTGAATATATTTTCATGAAATATTGGGTAGTCACATAATGTCAAATTTGCATTTCATGCAAATAAATAAAAAAGGTAAGCCTGAAATAAATGAGTCTGTGGTGGTTTGTCTGAGGGATGGCAGCAGTAACTGGTACTTCTTTTACTGTTGGAAGAGTAAATATCAGGGACAAATCTTTGTCAAGCAAAGAGCAGAAAAAAAAACCACGTTCATTTGTAATTTGCATATTTATGGGAAAATTCCTTATTATAAGAAACATTTTGACATATCAGCAGAGCTTCTCAGTGTCCATTATACTTTTGCCAACATCAATTCTTAGTCTCAGTTCTTTATGCCTGAAACCACACCAAGTATGATTTTCAAGAATACTTTTTAAACCTCCTCTGAAAAATGCAAGAAGGATTTTTTTCTTCCCACCCTGAGAGACCTATCCTACTCAGCTTTTCAAAACTGTAGGTCAGTTGTTGAATCTCTTATAGACTGTTTATTTTGAAGAAAGGAAACTTATAACTAAAGGAAGAGCTTTTGGAAAACCTAAAGATTGCAAAATGGTACATAAGTCCTGAGGGTAATCTCTAAAAAACTGCACTTTTTTTGAAATTTGAAGAGTAAGACTGGAAATAAACCAATTTTTTCTTCACTGTCATTTTGAAAACAAATAAACAAAAATACTAATAATATATAAAGTAAAGGTTTGCTTGTCTTAACCTATTCTGTTGTCTTTTTTCCCCCTTCTTTTGTCTTCATTCTGACATGTGATACTTGGCTTGGCCCATTTTTGCTGTATGTCAGCGTCTTCAACTTTATGGATATCATACTCCCACTAACAGTGTATGTACTCTAATTATTTTCAATTGATGCAGTCTTCACCAGTGAGATGAAATAATATGCTATAAGAAAATAGATTGTATTTATCTTTTTCATCGAGTAAATTATTTCTGCTAATCAGTAAAAATGGGAGGAATCTTGACTTGCATAAAAGATGGTTGCATGCATGCTGAACATGCAGGAGGAAAGGTTGCTCTCTATATAAAATGGAGGAAACAGTGTTTTTAAGGGAAAGTACAAAATACATTTCAATATACTATAGACATATTTTTAACTAATGTGTGTAAATTAAGTCATCCTGCATGAGTCATTTGATCCATCTCTTTGTTTCCTTGGGTATAGTGTGAATAATTTGTCAATTGAATCCTTCACCTTTTTGTTGCCCCCCAAAAAGAAACCTGAAGAGACCTTTCCTATTTTTCTGCTTCACCTACAGAGCAAATGCATAAGAACTTTGAGTGCTAAACTAGGAAAAGATTTTACAGAAAATATTTCCTCTATTACTTAGGCAACAGTAAACTTCTTTTCAATCATTTTTGAGGGATGAAAAGGAGAAGCAGCAAGAGATCTTCTGAGGTTTTTAATGTTTTCATCATGACCTGATGAATTTCTGTATCATGGCAGAAATAAAGTAGTTTTAAAAAAACAGACTGATTTGATGTTTAAATAGAAGAATTCATCGTGTAGCATTATTGTGATACTCCAAGTGAGGGGATGGAATCCGGGAGAATTAGATGACTAGTGAAATTCCAATTTTAAAATTTGTTACTTTATATAACTATTCACAGAAATGCACAGATTTCTTTACTATGAAGTTGGCACCTACAGTTTGAGCACTATGCAGGAAGGAAGTCTGTTGAATTAAAACATGCAGTTGACACAATGTGCATACTACAGTGATGTGAGAAAAATTAAGTAGAATATTCAAGGCCTTATGACTTAATAGATTTCAGATCAGGCTTTACTGTAGAGTGAAACTAGCTGGACAGTGATTGCCATATTCCCATGCTTCCTCCTATTTCAAACTGAAACCAAACTGGTTAGGCATTCTACTTACATAATTTTCAGCTTCAGTAAAAAAAAATCTCCTTCTGGATTCCAGCCATGTCCAAGCATTTTATCAAGATAATGCCCAGGTGTGTGCCGTATTTTTTTCATTCCTACTATCTAAATGGAGATCTCCATGCAAAGGAGACTCAGGTGTGTAGGAATTCAATGGGATTCAATCTCATCTCTGAAAATTGATATTTTGAGTTTTTACTTCTCCTATTGAAACAAGAAGTGTAGCAGCCTTTTGTTTCCCTTGATGTTCTGAGGAGTTGAAGATACCCAGGTTCCAAGGAGGTGCAACCCTAAAATGTCTGGGATAATCCAACATGCTGCCTCATGCACGAGGCTCTTCTCCTCACTTCATCTTACAAATCAGTTCTGATTTTTTTAAAATGTCTTGAGGTCCATAGGCCATAAAAAGGATATGGTGATGTTTTTAATTGGTTAAATATTTTAGTATTTTCATTTGCATAAATTAATTCTTTCAAGTCATGTTCTGGTGCAAACTGCATTTGTGTCTAAGACTGCTTTGGCAAGTACTGCATGAGGGCTTTCACTGGCCAAATGCCAACCAGAACATGATAACTATGATGTGATGCATGTAAAGGAAATAAAATGTGCATGCCCAGAAGTACTAATTCAATTGACTAAAGTAATTCCAGTAAGAGAACAAATTCAGTGAGTTCTTAAAATAGATAATCATAGAATTATATGCATGAAAGAATGTGGTGTTCATTTACATAACATAAAAGTTTGATCATCAGACGTGGATAGTGTTTGCCTGATAAGTATGTTACAGTTGAAGTATTTCCTTTCTTTGTTGGTGCAATGATGTCATTATAAATATTAGATTAAATTATTTTATATTAGATTAAATTATTTTATATTGTTTATATTGTTGATTATATTATTTTCTATTGTTTTATATTGTAGTTGTATGGTGATATTTTTGTTTTAACCAATGAAAAATTAATTTCATAAGTATATAAATTAATGTTTTCTGGAGAAACAGAATTGATGGAAAAAACAGTAGCAAAGTGCTGAGTTTAAATGGCATGTACTTTTAGTAAATATTTTCACTTCTGCTTTCTTGAATTTATTTTGTTTGGGAAGATGGAGTCTGGTGATACCTTTGGCACAGCCAAGAGCATTTAACAAATAGCTGTAATAGACCAATATTCCTTTCATTTAAAAAGTGTCATGTAACTGGTTAAAATGTCACCGTTTAAAAGCAAGAGAACCAAGCCCTGCTTTTGAATATCTGTTAGAAAAGATTTTAACGTTTATAAATTGTCATTCTATTGCTTTTGTTTTTCAAACAATTGTGCTTCTTGAAACTGCAGGTTCTTAAAACAGAAGGAGAGGACCTTGTCCCCAGAAGCTATTGGGATACTTTGAGACGTAGCACAAGCCAAGCACTCTTTTCAGACCTTGCAGAGGTATAAAACAACCTCTCTGGTCCATAAACAGACTGCTATTTTATTTATTCTGTTCTGGTTCCTTTCTTATATTATGCACTTTGTTTCTTCTTTTCCTTTTAATTACTTTTTTGTTTTAAACCTGAAAGTTCTCTGATCAAATGCATTTGGTTCTATACAATGTGATAATTGAAGGTTGTCATTTCCAAGAAAAAGCAAAGTTAACTTTTGAAAGAGTTGGAAGATTAAGTCTTCGCCAGTCCTCACTATCCGAAGCATTTTCTAACACCAATAGTCATGGAATTTCAAAGTCAGAGAAGCACTTCAGGAAAACTTTGTCATTTAGGTGTGGTCCAGTAAAATTATAACTTTATTGAGAGTTGAAGCTCTTTAAGCTTTTAATCTTTATGTCTTTAATGTGTTTTTTATGTATATTATCAGAGCCAATCTTCACAAAAAGTATAATGCAAAGATCGTTTTAATCATTGGAGAAAAGCAGGGATGTTCTAAGGTAACCAAAACATTGGTCCATCTGTTTTTTAATATTACACTATCATTATGGAGGTCCAGAAATACCACTGAGCTATCAAATTAATTTCCATAATGCTTTAAATTCTAATAATTCTTGTTTCATGATCTGCTTCTAGGTAATTGAGTAAGATATTTCTTTGTATTTATCATTTCAGAGGGTCAGAAAACTAGATAATTTATGCTCTTCTGTGCCCCACACAGTGAGAGTGATTGCTCTGCTGGTAGTGGCATTAAAGAACCTACAGCAAGTCCCCACTGACTGGTGTCAGAGTTCCATGTTTCCTAAGCAGTATGATAATGAGAAAACAAGAAACCAAAACTGACCTCCAGAGTAAAACAGACTTTTTCCCTGGATTGGAAGCAATGTGTGCTTCACATCAAAAGTAATTAGTGTTTTGTCCCTGCTGTTCCTCTGCAGAAGCTGTTGAATAACCTGAGGACTTCGATGGACTTATTTCTAATTTCCAGGCGAAATTTACTCATAGTCCATATATATCAGTCTGTTGTTCATTAATTTTAATAGGGCTTTTTTTTCTTTAATCTTCTTACTCATGGTGGTGTTTATAAATGCAGTCGTAGCCCTCTGTTTAAATTTATATTATTTATATTAAATTTATAAATATAATTATGGGCCAAACAAAATAACTTATTTGATTTTTCTTTTAAGGTAGAATCTACATTTCCTAGGTATCAAATAAGCCTTTTCTGTTGCATTTACCCTTGAACAAAACAAAATGCAGTGTTACAAAATTGAGTTTTATAGCAATATCTAGAGCAATGTCTATAGTAATAACATATACATAGTAATATTGCAGTAAAGCAGCATACCCAGCCTATCTTCCCATGCATCTACATTGATGAGCTTCTGAATTGTTAATCCAGTTATTAATCCTAATTTATTCCAGCAAATTTTAAAATCCAGAATATCAGCTCTTGTCTAGTCAGATAAGAAGACAAAGAGGGGAGAGAAGGCTTCTCATTTCACTGATTATTCAAGAAGCTTGGGATATTGAGTTTTCTGAATGAGATGTCATCTTAATGTACATGGCATGAATTCAGTCCCAAGTATAGCTGGACTGAAGTTTGGTAATCTCTACACATGTTTAATTTGAAGAGAGAGAGGTTTTTTAATATCTGATGCCTCAGATTAATATCTGGAACTAAAATGTAATTGAAGCTTAATAGCAGCTATAGTCAGCAGTTATTTAAATTCGGTGTAAAGTGTAAAAAAACCCTGTCTCCTCACTTGTAAATCATTTTATGAAGAAAAATCATGTTCTGCATTTTCTCCACTGACAGTTTCCCATTTCTCACCTTTATTATCTTTATCTTGCTTGGTTTGGGCCAGCTGGCTTTCGTCCATTTCCTTATCTCTCCCAGGTAGTCTTGCATCTGAATGATATTATAGCTATTTGTAGTGAGAAAGTGGCATAAAGCAAGGTGACACTGGGGTCTGTGTTGTTTCACGGGCTTTTGAGAAGTCTGTATGTAAGTTGGAAAGGAGAGTAAATAAGGTTTATTGCTGTGGGAATCAAAAGGTCTTTTCAGAGAGTAAAGTTATTTCTCACAACTAGTTTTTTCTGTTTTTACGAATTTAGCAATTCCACCGTCCTGTTGGAATATGGGAGTATCACTAAATTCAGTTTTGGGATTTATTCTTAAATTAGTAAGTGAAACTGGAAATCAGTAGGTTAGTTATCTCTGTGGAAAAATCAAGAGTTTGCAGTAAGAAAGGTCTTACTAAATCAAATCATAATATACATAATTATTGGAAGATGTTGGTAAAAGTGGAATCAATAGTCATAAGCATTACCTGCTTTTAGTCAAACCTTGTTAATCAAGAACTTGAAATGAATTTTGAAGAATAGAAAATAGACCTTATGCACTTTAGGTTAGGAAGTAAAAAAGGAAAATATATTGCCATTATGTAGCAAGTCAATAAGGTGATTGAAACACTGTCTTCAGTCTGTTTCTTTACCTTCATTTGTATTCCCATTAGTGTAAAGGTAAAGAGAAATTAGAAGAATTTTATTCTCATTTAAATGACTGCAAAATATATTTGATCAAAATTGAGGCTCATATTTGTATACATGGAAGTAGGTGAGGTAATTTAACTTTCACGGATCTAAAATAAATAAAATTAATTTTATCGTGAAAAATAAATAATAACTTTAAATGATTAAGGCTTCTGGTTTTATCCTTTACCACATAAAAGAGAGAATTTTTTTAATGCTATCAGTGCAGAAGGAGCACGGGAATAGTTTTCAGTTGCCTGCAGTTCTTCAGAGAAGCATATTGGGTTGAGTTTCTGCAGTGAGGTTTTTGTTTGGGGTTTTTTCATTTAGTGAGGCCAACCAAGTGGGAATTGTGAAAAGACTTACAGATTGTATTTTTTTTAAATGGTTCTTTAGATATGGGTGAATGCAACCTAAGTCTAAGGTTTTGAAATGTTTTTGCAAGATGAAAGGCTGTAATTTAACATTTGATATCTTTTCAGTTACTTGAGGGAAATTGTTTGAATGTGCTTAGGGATTTAATTGCTTAAAAGACATAAGAAATCAGGGTATCTGCATTTCAGTATATTGTGTCCTGCAGTGGAGGATAACAACATTAAAAGACAAATAGTGATTACTTTTCTGAATTGGTTTGCTCACTTGAAGAGCAGAGCTGTCTTAATTGAAGGACATGAAATATCTCTACCTCTGTATACACTATGTCATCTTGTTTCACCCTGGAGAAGAATATGAGAATAAAGAGGAAGCTGGAGTACATGAAATGCAATCTTGAGAATCCTAAATTGATTATACTAAGGGACAGAGAAGTCTCTCTCATTTCTTTAGATTAGATGTTGAAAGGAAGGAATTTGTGTTGTTACTGCCTTGTGTTTTCCCTTGTTGTTGATACATAAATACTCTTTAATGAATATTGCACTTTATATTTTCTACAATTCAGTATATAAATTTGAAAACAATATAGTACATTTTAGAGAATGTAGATGTGAAATGCTTTTTCATGGTACATGGTTTATCATGATGTTGAACTATTGCATATTGTTCAAAATTTTTTCCTGGTTTCTTCACTAAGTTTCTTTGTCTTTTACAAATATGTAGCCTCTTCAGTGAAGAAATAAAGTCAGACTTACAGAACTCTGAGTGTGGCTTGCAGGTTTATACATGTAGATCTTTATAGAGCTGTATAAACAGTTTTCTAGATCTGTGGTAGATCCCACAGGTTTATAATGTATCATTATGGTGATAAATTATTGTTCTTACATCTCCCATGCTGTGTTTCTGTACTGTGCCTTGTTTTGTACTGTAACACTTGAGTCAGCAGGCAAACTTCCTATTGGGTGGTAGCTTGCCTAGGAAGAGCAGACTGCTCTCCTACTCTTGGCTTTTCATAAAGTCTTGTCTTCCTAAGAAAAATGAGAGCTTGGACAGGAGGTAATCCCTAAGTAGGTGCAGTAAAGAGGGTAAATACATTACTTTTTAAATTTCAAATGTTGGCAGAAGCATGTTAATGCCAGGAGGATAGTGTCAGGTTGGACTACTGTGGCTTATTCAAGAGCCTTATATTACTGAATTATTCTTCTAGCTCTTCAATGTGTCAAGAGCTTCTTTTTCAAAGAAGTAAAATCAATGCATATATGCAATAGTTAAGGACAATGAATATGTAGTAAAAAAAGTGGAATATTATGCAGTCACTATGCACAGATGATAGTTACTTCTGTTTGGATTCCTGTTTACAACTTTTGCAGTTACAAATGGTCAAAATTAGTTGGCTTTCTTTTCTAATTCTTTCCTTCAAAATCTACTATTTATTAAGGAAAAAGTATTAATACATATTCAGAGATTCCATTCCTGCACAGATACTACAACTTGGTAGATGAGGAACATTCTTAAGGGAAGTAATCCAAATATTGCTTCATTATTTCAAAATATTTCATATTTATGGTGTTTTAAATGTGTTTGGGCAGTAACATTTAAGATGTGGCTATCTGCCACTTACAGAAAAGAATCATGTAAAGTACACCTAACTTGATGTGATTCTTGGAACACAATCCTGTACTTACTTTTGAAATATTGAATAAGACAATATGAACTAATGTACTTTAATTTCTTTGTAGTTTCATAGTAGAAGGGAAAAGAGATTGTGTACAAAGGGAGTTGTGTTTTATGATTTACCTTAATTGACAAGAATTTTTTTCCTCACAAGTTTCTGGTTTTATTTTTCATACCTTTCCCCCCTTGATTGCAGCTTCCATTACATCATTTTCTTGGTTTAACTACTTTCTACTAAATGCAATTAACAGCTACTGCTATTTTTGTGTGAAAATTGCATGGCAAAACAAATGTAATGGATTTCAATACTAAAACCTATTTTAAGACTATAAACATAAAATACAAACTCTTTTAATAGAAAAGTCTATTATGATGATAGGCATTCTCAGATTATACTTCTGTATCTGATCCAATCATGGCCTTTAATTCTTTTTTATTCTAATATTTAAGCGTGCTGATGATTTTTCAAGTTCACTGTCAGATACTACACTGCTTGTACACTTTTTTGGCAAGAAAGGAAAAGCTGAACTGAACTTTGAAGATTTTTATAGGTGAGTCTCAACTTCATTAATTCCTTGTAAAAAATATTTGTATAGTTGTTGTAATTAATGTGTACTATATTACTATACACATAGCTTATGCAGGTTTGTTTATGTGGTTTATGTTCCCTTTGTGTCTGTTATATACAGAAAGAGCAAAATAATAAGTGACCCAATAATAAAAAGTCCTCTTCCAGTGCTGCTGCATTTGCAAATTTTGTTAGCACTTGTGTGTTTAGTTAGTTTGGGATGGAAAGGTTATACCCCTGTCCTTATTGATAGATAGGAAGTTCTTTCTTGGTTTTGAATTATTTATGTCTTTTCCCCTGTTTATCAGTGCCTTAAAGTAATTTTGTGTGCATCTCTGCACTTAGGGACATATCTAAATGCAAAATTTTTCTGAAGATATCATTCAGGCACCTCAGAACAAGCTTCTTTGGGTAAAAGTTAAAGCACAATGGAATCCATTGGCTTAGTTATTGTGACAGTAAATATGGAAACTAAAAATACAGGGAGAATGCCATAAAAACTGAACCACAAAACTGTCTGCTTCTGCATAATTGGGAGAGATGTTTAGTTATTGCTTCCTCAGTAAATACTCCTAATATCTATTGTCTTTATCATTATCACTTAGCTATGTATTCCAATCAATCAGAAATTTGCAAAATATTTTGACTTAAATGAGAATACTGAAAAGTACTCAGTATTTCACATAATATAAAAACTATCATTAAGTGAAATCATTACATATGTTCAAAGTAAGAAGCAGCAAAGAAGGTAGTTCTACAAAAGGCATCTAATTAAAATGCTGTGGGTTGTGGTTGGCAATGAGATGAACATGAGCTCCCAGTGCACTACTGTGACCAGAGAGCTAATTTCACCCTTGGCTGTAGGACTAGGACATCACACAGAATCAGGGGAGTTACTTTTCCTCTTTATAGGCAGCTGTTTTTATATTTGGTGTCCGGAATATACTAAATGGGTTGTTAAGCTGAGAAGAGTTTATAGAAATATCATGAGAATAGTGAAGTATTTTTTATAAGGGTCATATTGAAAGACTACAAGCAGTCATCATACTCAGCTTGTTAAAAATACAAAGGTAAGGTTAAATTTCAAACTGTAAGTAACTACATGGACAATAAATCTTGGGAATTAGTTTAGCACCATGGTGGAATTTTGAATTTAGCATATGCAAATAAAGATCTGTGACACCGAAGAAGAAAATTGGGCTAATACAAACTAGAATTAGATTACAAATGTAAGTATCAGGTAATTTTAATCCTTATTAACACATTTCATCATTGTGTTAAGATTGTTGCATTGACTTGAAAATATGTCAATATAGATAAAGGATTTACCAAATCTACTATCAGTGCTGCAAAAACAGAACTAATTGGTGTAACATTATTTGGCTCATATTCTATGGGTCTTTCAAGGACATGAAGTGGAAATATAAAGTATAACAATTTCTTCATGTTTTGTTTGTGCTTTAGATTTATGGATAACCTGCAAACTGAGGTTCTAGAGATAGAATTCCTTTCTTACTCTAATGGAATGAACACCATCAGTGAGGAAGACTTTGCCCATATTCTCTTGAGGTATACAAATGTGGAAAATACATCAAGTTACCTGGAAAACATGCGCGGCAGTATTCCTGAAGAAAAGGTAATTGTTTAGCAGTGGACCACAGCATGCAGTCCCAGTGTCATTAAGATGAAAACATAGCTTTGAATTACTTAGCACCAGGATTTTATTCTGATCATAAACTGCATGCCTGGTATTTCAGATGACTTGCTGAATAAAAAGTAGAAGAGTAAATGGCATAGAATTATATTCCATAGGATTTAGCTAGAAGTATTTTTGAAGTTTAGATAGAATGTAACAGATAGATAGACAGAACAGATTAAATTGCAAAAACTGTAAGACATTAAAAAGAAAAAATTTCAAGCAATGAATTATTAAAAAAACCTTTCCTTCCTTTCCTTCCTTTCCTTCCTTTCCTTCCTTTCCATTGTTCTTCTTTGCACTGCCACTGAATGGCATCTCCTCAGAAATAACATCACATTTTATCTTGTTGTTTTATAGTCTTATTAGTGGATTGTTTGTAATTATTGTTGGGTGTGTGGGTTTTTTCATGAGTGAAGAGACAGAAATGATAATATAAACAGTAAAGGTCAGGAGGTAGATAGTCCTTAATTTGTTTAACAGCAAATATGGTGTCCTAAGTGTTTCTGAGAGAAATGTTGTAGCAACTATGCATCAGTGATAATCTATAGGATAATGTTAAAGGTAGCTCTTCAAACATGAGATGCTTCATCTGTTTGTGTTTACAGAAGAAGATCACATTAATCTCTCCTAGAAATCTAACTCTTTCAACAGCTATATCCTTTAATAGCATTGACAGCAGAGTTTGAAAAAAAGTTTGTTTGGGCTTGTTTTTATTTGAGCCATAATACTGTAATTTCAGTCTTCATACTAAGAAAGATCAGTCAACTGACCTGATAGAAGCACACTCCAAAAATCAACAGTTTTCTGTTCAGATATCTGGATTATCTGATTCTTCTTGTGGTTGTACAGTAGTTAGGGCCGCTGAGTGTTGAATATAGCTGGGAAAGCTGGGCTGTCTCTTTTGACCAGATTAGGTGTCAGATGAAATGATAAGATTGGGATCAGAGTTCCTGCTCAGTCACCCTTCCCAAGTTCCTGGTCTAGGCACTGAGGTGCTCAAATCAAACTTCTGTAAAAGATCTGTGCAGCTTTCAATATTCAGAGCCAAGACAGTGCAACAGAACTGCTGTAACTGCATGATTCCAGATGGAAATCTGAAAAAAAACCAAAACAAACAAAAAAACCCACTCACTTTGGGTCTTGTAATAATGTAAGTATCACTTGGGAAACTGAAAAATAGTGACAGTTGTAGTTATGGAGAAATACTTTGAATGTCAAAGGTGAAGTAAATATACAGACACTTTCTTTTGAACACAAGGTAGTAGTCTTTGAAGTTCGTCTCTGTCTTCCAGTGTCATTAGCAAGTATTCCACTGTAGTTTCCTCTTCTTGGTCGCTGGTAGGACCATCAGTTAAGGAAAACTTCCATGTAGAAAGCTTTGTCACTCAGTTACAAATTTGCTTTTATGCTGTGTTCTGGGAATGTCCTGGCACTGGATAGATGCCATTGATCTGTATGTCAGACATTGCTACTTTTCATAACTTTGTATCATTGGCTTGGTAAATGTGCTGTCACTACATCTCTTATGCTGGCCACAGGCTTTTAAGAATTGGACTTTGCCTCTTACTGCCTTGGAGGTGTTGTTCATATGTTGTTCAAATGTCACATTTTTTGACTCGTCATAACATTATAAGTAGATTATTATAAAATTTGCTCTTTATTTCATGACAGTGATATGCTGCAACATTAATACTAACCAGAGGATTCCATTTAGAAGAAAAATTAGTTGAGTCTGTAAAGTAATAGGCCCATAGTCTCACAGTTGGCAATGCTAATCTTTCATGGTGTATGAAGAAGCCCCTAAAGCAGCATTATGATCTTTTGTCATATTGTAATCACGTTAGTTCAGCTGGCATGGTGCCTGCTCACAGGATATTTTCCTCCTTTTACTAACTAGATGCCAAGCAGTGATTCATGTAAGCTGGCATCACAAATTACTACGGATATCAGCTCCTGAAGAAAGTCTGTGCATTTTTACAGCATTGATACATTAATCTGAGTTTTCTTTGCTGTAGTAAAATATAATCTGTCTATATAAATAAAAAAGTTAGCTTCCCTCTTTTGTCATGGTTTAACCCCAGCCATTGACCAAACCCCACGCAGCCATTTGCTCGCTCCTCTACCAGCAGGATCAGGAAGAGTATTGGAAGGGTAAAAGTCAGAAAACTTGAGGGATGAGAAAGAGACAAGTTATTAGGAAAAGCAAAAGTCATGAACATAAGATTTTTGCAGTAGCCTGACCTCTTACACTTATTTTTTGCATTCAGAATTTTTACAGACAAATTGGTGCACTTTTTTTTTTTGTGAACCTAAAAATATCAGCTCAAGACTGGTGGATGTTCTCTACGACTGCTGTTTTGCCATAGTACCTGAGGCTCCTGGCTGAGAAATGAAGTTTCATTGATCTAGGAATTTCACAAATGCATGGCAGAGTTATTCCAGTCCCATAGAGTTTTCAGTCTAAACACAGTGCAAGAACTAGAACTTGGACACATAAACTAATAGTGTCAAAGGAAATGTTGTCAAAACAAAAAGACAGTATTGATTATATTAAATCAAGTTTTTAAGATGAAAATTTAAATAAAGTGGTGGTTCTGCTTGTGTGTATGAGTGTTTCCTCACAATTGTGAAGGATCTCCTTGTTGAGAAAAACAATTCATGATGGAGATGAGCCAAGCTCTCCAAATTGTTTATAAATCTTAGCTAGTGGTTAGGTAGGATCACTTAAGCAGGGGTTTGCATATAAAGTATGTGTAGACCTATTAAATTCTTCTATTATAACAATGTTATGCTGCTCTCCACATTTTCCACAGTCCTTGCTGTTTCATATGGGTTAGCATTCAACCTCTGTCATCTTCTCTGGCACAAACCTACATTTGCATGTTTGCTGTGCTCCACCATACTATAAAGACTATGTGTATGTGTGAGGAGAGACACAGATCAACGTTTTAGTTTGAGCAGAAAGACTCACAGGTCTTACTGTTGCCTTAAAGTATATTTTCAGAGACAAATACTTAAATAGGATAGAATAAAAGCAAATTGAAAAACAGCCAGGAATTATAGTTAAAGGATTCCAGGGAGATCAAGATTTGACAAAGAATGCCATTCCATGTTCAGAATGGCTGAGACCAATGGGAATTTGATACAGGCAATTGTCCTGGCATTGTTCAAAGTCTCGTTTTCAGGTATCTCTCAGAATTGATTTAGAGATAGTTTATCAGATCTTTGGATCTCTAACTAAGATGAGAGAAGAACAAATGTACAAGGAATGAAGATTAACTCTTTTAACGAGAACACTTTCAGGGAAACTTTCACAGAAGATACTCTAAAGTCTGGTCAAAATGCAATTGATTTTTTAAAAAGCTGGGCAAACCCTGCAGTACTTGCAGATCCTCAGCTGAAGAGACTTGGGTGACTAAATCTGGATATGTAAAAATTTCACCTTAAAGTACGGGCTTAAGGTAGATCATAAAATACATGTATTTATGAAAAAATAATAAGTTTATTAATAAATCATATATTTATGAATCCATTCAATGTATTTCTATGAGCACATACACTCACATATATATAATAGTGGTTTGCAGGTTTTTAGTAGTAAATATACTTCAATGTTCATCCAAACTAGGCTTTTTATTCTCAGTATTAACTATTGTATTGTAATAATCCTGGAATTCTTAAAAATTGTGAGCAATGGAACAGTATTTTTGACTGCTCTGGTGAGAATTGCTGTCTTGTTGCAGTCACAGATAGGAAGGACATACTGCATTCCTCAAGAAAATCCAGTTCTGTACTTTATTGACTTCTACTACATATCCCCTTTTTTAAAAATGGGTGTGGTATCTGTTCTTGAATGATGTAAACATATATAATTTGACGGTTTGTTTATTCAGTTGTTATTACTACTGATAATTATTACAGTGCATGTTGTTCTCCTGGTTTTTAGGGTATCACATTTGAAGAATTTAGATCATTTTTTCAATTCTTGAACAATCTAGAAGACTTTACAATTGCAATGCAAATGTATAATTTTGCAAGTCGTTCCATAGGTCAAGGTAAGTATCTGTATTTTTATAAAAGTACATTGATATCCATATTGAACTGTTGACAAACATGCAAAAATGTTTTGTATTTCCTAGTTTGTAGTTTTAATGTTTCCAGTAAAAGGCTAAAAACGTTAGCTGGGACTCCAGCTTTGAGAGGATAAAGTTTGGTCATATCATAAGAGATATCATGCAAAGTCATATAAGTGGTGGACAAGCTGAATGCAGAATAGTTGTCCATCAAATCCTACAATACAGGTGTTAAGAGTTGATGACGCCAGTGAGAGATCAGATTAAAGCAAACAAAAGCATCTTTACACAGTGAGCATCTGAAGTTGGCCTTCTACAAAGGCTGTAGAAGAAAACAATGTCAGAAGGTCCGAAGAGAGATCAGATTTTTAACAAATTAGTAAGTGGGTACTGAAAGAACTAGGCATGTATGTACCTACTGAAATCCTTAATAAACAGCTGTGATGCTTGGGGAGCATGAGGTGAGTGATAATGCAAATTGGTCAGACTTGTGTGCTCTCCTCATGGGTCTGACCCTGTAACACCAGCATGGTCCTACCTCATGTGGCCTTACCAAGGGATTGCATCATTTTCTCTGTGCTCTATTTCTTGGGTTCTTGGTTTGTGTCAAATAAGTAAATGCCATATATGTAACATAGGTTTAATTATAATACGATTTTCTGATTTTGTTATTGCACATAGTATAGTACATGGACTGTTATTTTTCTTGTAAAATAATTGGCACCAATTAAGCAGTGTCATTTTATATCAGTTAAGAACTACTTGGTTTAGAACTGTGAAATTCAGTCCTAATTTTCACTTTTTCATATTTTTGAGTATTTAAATATAAAAACTCGAGTTCATAGTTTACTTATATTTCATAATATGCTGTTCACAAAGTACCCTTAAATTCCTTAAATACCGTTTTAATTTTTTTCTGGTGTTCTCCTTATGCAGATGAGTTCAAGCGTGCTGTGTATGTAGCCACAGGTGTGAAGCTCTCACCACATTTGGTGAACACGGTGTTCAAGATTTTTGATGTTGACAGAGATGACCAGTTGAGTTATAAAGAATTTATCGGCATTATGAAAGACAGACTCAATCGAGGGTTTAGGGTAAGGATTCTAATTTTTATAGTTGTTTTAATTGACTTTACTACTTACCACTACTTTAGCATCTGTAGCACCTGTAGATTTCAAACCAGCAGTGCATATGTTTAAAGACATACATTTTAAGATATACATTTATAGATATCCTGAAGCAATCTGTAAGATAAAATCCTTCATAAATTACTGATTTCTTTTTTTTGTTAGAAAGAAATACTTAGAGGACATGATGTATAAACCAAATAGGAGACGAGAAATCCTCTGTATACTGTCATTTCTTCTGTATTGTGTCTTTAATTCTTAGCATTAAGAATTTTAACAACGGCAGCAATTATGTCTGTATTGCTTGCAGAGAAAAGAAAATTTGTCTCTCAAGCTCAAGAAGTTTAGTTAAAGGTCAACTCTTCTAAAACATTATATAAAATATCAAGTGCTCATAATGACAGTTGGAAAGAGTGGCAGCAGAAGGTAGTTTTAATTTTCAAATAAAAATGAGCGAAGTGGTGCTGAACAATGTTGTGTCCTAGTTCAGAGCTGATTTTAATAATTAAACCCTGTATCTAATACTCAATTATAATAAGCTAGAGGGCAGGAAATTACTTGCAGTCTTTTTTTTTTCCTTCATATGACAGGCATTAACATTTTTAACTAAATGTAAAATTGTGTTCTAACTAACAACCTTATTGCTTTATTGCTTAAGACATAAATCTTAAACCGTATTATGGTTCCTAAAGTCACATTTCAATATGTTATTTCTGTAATTTTAGTTAGCTTCTTAAATGTAATTTTAGGACTTTCTGTGGTGTTGAGTCTAATAGTTTACTTGTTATTTCTGTAATATTATGATCAAACATAAAATGTGGATAACAACTCCTGTATTTGTAACAAACTTATTTCCTTGTTGGTCCTCAATTCCTTTTATTATGGTGTGGCAATGATGATTGTTTCACAATCGTTTCAAGCTGTTCAGCTATATGTTTTAATTGTTTACTAATTGTAAATGTGTGCAGTGTATGTTAATTTAACCAGCAAACAGTCTGCTTACTAAGTAATTCATGTATTTATTACATGTTCCTATTTCACAAAATGCATGACAGAAATCACATATAATTTTAAGAATCTATATCATGCAGCGCTATTCAGTCTTATATATATGCTTTTGCCTGGACCACTATAAAATATTCCAGTGGACTGTAAAAGAACTATAAAGAACAACCAATATTCAGAAGAATAACACAGTCTTTCATAAATTATAATTCTAATTTAAGTTAAATACTAGACATCTCCTGGATTACATTGGAGACAATTGTGATCTGGTCCTGTAATTCAGTTAAATGCATTCTCTTCACTAATCAGTAGTATTACAAGACCATTAAAGTAGTAAACTGAGGAATTAAAATTTCCAGTAAGTTTTCATAAGTGTCACACAAACCATTTTTTTCCAAGAGTCGATAATAGTAAAAATTCTGCAGAAATTTGCCTTCATTAAAAAAAAAATGTTGCTAAAATTTTGCCTTACAAAACACCCACTGCAGTCCTGGTTTAGAATGAAAAGTAGAGAATGCCTAAGCACTTTTTTCCCAGAACAAAGTGGTGAAAAATGTCATTAATTGCTTCCTATTGTTTGTATGTTAAAAGTTGCAGAGTATTTAATGTGTCCTAAACAAGTCAAGCTTTGCCCTCTTGCTCCTACAATGTGGAGGGCTCAAATGTGGTCTTGTGCTAAATCAAAACTAACAAATTACTAACCTGTTCTTTATCAATAACTGTTTTGAATCCATATGATAATTCAGTCAGTTTCATTATACAGATAAAAGATCATAACAGCTTTGGCTTATTCAGTATTTTGCAGCAACTTAGAAATCTTGGCCATGAGAAATCGGAACCCCTTTATGAAGTATAAATTCCTGACTTTACTACTATGTATCCCACAATTAATATCTGCCAATTAATGCAGTATCTGATTTCTCTCTAAAAACATCCTAAAATACCATTTTCAGTTAGGCCTATAATTTGAAGTACGATTTTACAATTAATATCTTGTACTTAGCAATTCTACCTTTTAAAAAGTTGTTTCACTAATTATGTTTGCCCAGAATCTTAAGGCCATTACAGAATTTGATACTGAGACCGTGTATTTTAGGAAAGGGTATTTTGTGGTTATATAGTCACACTAAAGTGAGCCTATTTAAGAGCAAAGAGTCACACAAGTCCAATGAAAATGCAGTTCTGAAACGTCAGTAGTAGGTTTGTCCTCTTTAAAAGCTTAGCCTTGGACTTAAAAACTACAGGAGGGTCAGGTACAAACCTCTTACAGGAACACAATAAATGTTCATTTTAATTAAAATTTTAGATATGTTTTTGGAAAAGTAAATGTCGTAAAGACTTTACCAATGAAATTTCTCTTTTTCTGCAATTTTGTAGCACAACCTGAAACCTTGTTTTTGTTTCAGTAGTTTGAAGCAAATTCGTATGTTAAGCTGCCATCAAGTGGCCAGTTAGAGTATTGCCATAAACTTATTAAAAATGTACAGACATGAAAAGCTTTTATTTTTACTTACTGCTTAGTAAAATTAATTATTTCCCTTTCTTTTTAAAATTTAAAAATATATAAGAAGATTCCCTTTCCTTTACAAATTCCATTTTCAAACTGGAAGACTTGGAACTTAATGACTAAATGATAAACATTTTGCATAACACATACTGTACTGTATCTCCTAGCTATTTGTCAATTAAAGCCATTTTTTTGTATTTTCATGATACCGTTGTCTTATGCTTACCCCTGGCTGCCTTCACGTGTTGTCTGCATCTGCACACTTCTCCATCTTTTGCTCCACAGGGCTACAAACCTATACAGAGGTATACTACTTTCAAATCCTGCGTGAGGAAGGAGCTCTATAGCAGATAAATGACGGTATGTGTTAGCCACCAGTCTGAGTGTGCTGGCATGCCTGCAGGAATGGCTGAATGTTGAACTGTCACTGCTTTGTTTCCTGTTCCAAAATTCAGGAATAGGCTATATGACTGCAAGCAATGTAGCAGCTCGAGGCATCATGTTGTGTTTTTGACTGAAGCAATAGAATTTTATCGTGGAGTTGGTAATGACTGACTCACACTGTCACTGTTCTGTGAGCCAGCTGTGATCTTGTACTGTGTTTGAAATTAGGAAAAGTATTTTTTCATAGTTTCTGTTGCTGTTTTCTGTCTGTCCCATTACCTATTTTTAAGTAATTTCTCAGGTACCTATAGCTAGTAAGTATTTACCAAGGCAGATTTTTCTGACTTTTAGTGACTTTATTGTACTTTGATTTATACTGCTACATTCTTTAAAGCAATAATGTACTTTTGGCTCAGTTAGTGCTGTACCAACATTTTTGAAAAATCAGCACTGTATCCACACATAATCACTATGGCTGTTTTCACACATGCACTTCGTGGACGTCCCTTTGTACAGTTCAGTTGTACTGTGGAATTCAGTGTAATACCCGGGGTGTGCATATTCTGTAGCTGTATTGTGGAACTGTTTGTCACACAGGGGACATAGACACTGCATTAGTAGATACTTCTCCTCTTGTATAAAGGAAGAGTTTGTTCCTTTCCAATTTAGAGGTTTTTCCTGTTTCCCTGTAAAGACTTTGCATGAGTTGCTATGAAGGCTGTTGGCTCCCAGATGTGTTTTTTACAGAGGGGAAGAGCAAGGAGAGGTACACCAAGATAAGCAAAGCAAGGTCCCATGGCCAGTGGTCTGCTCTGAATGACCCTGTAAGGGGTCCAGCACATCTCATGCTCCTGAGCCAGGAGGGTTTGACTGTCATTCCCCTGCTGTTTTTAATTCTGAGTCACAATATTAAGCCGATATTTTTTGTTCAATACTATACCCTAATACTGAAGCATTGTACTAATATGTGAGGGACAGAAGAGGAAATTTGATCTTAACAAAGCATCTGGTTTCTCCACCTTACTAATGGGAAGTGTAAATGACTAATAAAGTAGTTTAAACAATATTTTAGTAATCCAAGTCACTAGTCATGTGAGGGGAAGTCATGGCTTTAGTTTAATCTTATATACCTTTATATCTTTGAAACTTTTGACTTTCAAAGCTTCCTTTCTTCTTTTCTCATGTATTTTTAAAAATACTTACTAGGAGTACTTTGTCTTCTTGGCAAAACCCATATTGTAGTTTTATGTGAAGTATTATTTAAACTGTAAACTTCTCAAGATGTAGAACAGCTCTTACAGGAAACTGGCAAAATGCTACATAGTCATGATGCTTCCCTAATAATTCAATGAAGGGTACGTGACCAAATGGAAGAAAATGCAAGGAAAATACAAAGGAATCCCGTATCTACTCAACAAACCTAATAAAATTATCTTGATGACAGAAAGAGAGACTGTGGTAAAAGCATCATGTATACATACATCAACACCTTGTCAGATCTAGATTCAGGCACTAAATAAATTAATTAATATGCTGAGATGATGGTATAAACCATGGAGATTTATAAAGAGAGATGTTGTTCATTCTGTATAAAGTGATTCTCAAAAAAATTTGAATTACAGTACATCTACACTACACATTTGGAGACAGAAGAAACCAGGTTGGTTTTCAGGACATGGCTACATGGACTTGGCTACAGGCAACCTCACTGAGTTAATGTAGAGGCCACTAGTTATTTACCCTGGTCTTCCCACTTGGAGCTCCTGGATATAACATAAATTATTCTTGTACCCAAGCTTGCTTGAGTAGGTCTATAGCAAATACCTGTTTCCTGTGTACTGAAGAATACAATGTAAGCCTTGTGTATATAAACACATTCGTTTGCTACTGCTCTTCACTTGAGCCACTGCTTCTTGTCTCTTGTCACGAGTCAGAATCACAGAATTGTTAAGGTCAGAATAGACCTCTGAGATCAAGCCCAAGAGTTACAGTGACATAACAGTTGCTGGCTGTTAAGAGTTTCTTTTTGTGCAAAAGATTGCATCACTCATAATATTTCTTCAGACTTGTTGTCAGTTTCTACTAATGGAAATGGAAGCTTTAGCCAAGGCATGTGAAGTTATTTGGCAGAAGTACCGTGGAGTAAAACAGAAATAGTTCTGTCATTGCCACACATTGTGGAGTGAAAGTGATGCTAAAAATCATTATTTTCCATTTAGTTGATAAATTGAAAAGATAATAAAAATGGAATCATTGGAAATTTGAAATTGAACAATTTCAATAGGTAATTAAATTTCAGTCTGATGTCCAAAGAAACACATAAATGTACATGAAATACAAAAATCAGCTGCAGCTACACAGTAGGTGCAGTACAACTACTATAATTTTGCTTTTCTTCAAATATGAATGTACATTTCACTGTGCTTTGAAACACTGTGCTTTTCTGTGGTAAATGTAGAACTCTGGTGATGGAGATGAAGATAGTTGGCACACTTAGCATAGATTATACTCTACTTTGAATCTGCACTCTGAAAAGTGGTAAACAGCACATTGTGCTGTACGTCACATACCTATAAAATGCACTAATGCCATCACTCCACAGTGTAAAGAATGTTGTACCCTTATAATAAATAATGCAAATTTCTCCTTGGAGAACAATTGTACAAGCTGTGTGTGGTCTCTGCAGGGCACACAGCCTAACTCAGCATTGGCAGGTACTCCTTTGCATGCACTGCAGGGAGAACTGAAAAAAGATGTTTGGAGAGAACTGCCTGACAGAGAACAGAGGAGAGCTCTGCTTTGAATGTCTTGTGGAAGGATTACCTAGGAAATTTCTAACAAAGCCCTTACAAAGTTAATTTCCAAAAAGGGATGCTAGAGATCAACTCATGAAGGGATTCAAGTCCATTCAAAATACTGTTTGCTAAACTATTCATGTGCTCAGTAACTGTAATATATATTTAGGCCATAACTGTGATTTTACTGATTACTGAAGTATTGAAAGTAATTATTACATCACAAATGTAAATCTAGAAATAAATTTCTATGAACTAGTAATTTTCTGAGAATCTTAGGATTTTTTTTCAATTAAAATAACTGATTTCTAGATGTTCTGAATATTGTGGGTTTTCAAAATTTCTGACTAAAAGCTTTTAGGAGGTTATGGTTAATAATACCTTGAGACTGACTGAGGAAGGAAATTTATTTTGAAAAAGACATGAAAAACTGAGGCATGGATTCAGAACATCATTTCCAGCCATTTCAACGTGGTGTCTTCTGTTAACACTTTATTCTGTCAAGTGAGATTAAATTTTTCATGTAGCTAATCTTTTTAAAGCTTTTCATTTCTATACTTTCTTAGTACACAGCAATTGAATACATCTAGTGTAAAAGACAGCTTTAAAAAATGAAAGGCTGTTGCTTACTGTTTGAAGAGACTTTTGGTTACCTCTTCTCTAAAGCAGAGAGGTGAGAAGCGTGTGATTAGGCACACCTTCCTGATTCATCTTACAAAAGTAATTGGAAACTGCAGAACTTGGGATTTTGAGCCTAAACCTGACAAGAAGCTTAAAAACATACCTGGATACAGTGGGAGGAGAATGTCCCAGTGAAGTGTGAAAGCGCTGCAGAACGTCTGGACGAGCTGTTCCTTCCGTGGGTTTGGTACACTGACAGTAGATACAACAACAGTGCATACATTAGAAATAAGTAGATGAACAGTCAGTGTATTTCAGCCCTTCTTTTAACGACTTTCATGAACATTTCTTGGAACTTGTTTCATAAAAAAAAATGCATATCATAAAGCTTAGGTTAATAAACTGTATATGCTTTTGTTAAATAATGCACTGCAATTTGCAAGTTATGCATTTTATTCATGAGATTAACTATAAATGTCAGCTAAATTATGCATTCATCTAAGTATGGTTTCTAATATTTCATTTAACATCTGCATCATATACTACTGTGGATTAAATAGTGTTCTGAATATCTACAACTTCTTTATAAACTTACATGCTTTTTAATGAAACAAGATGAGAGATAAGAATAAATAGATTTGGCCTTCAGTGTCTAATGGTGGATTTTAATGTACTGCAGTGTGGCAATTTAACATCTTCATTCATTTCTACCAAAACAAGGTATTGGACAGTCTGACCATGTGTCCTGGTTTTAGCTAAGTGACTTAATTTTCTTCCTAGTATCTGCTACAGTGCTGTGTTTTAAATACAGGATGAGAATACTATTGATGACAGACTGATGTACTGGTTACTATGAGCAGTGCTTACACAGAGTCAAGGACTTCTCAGCTCTTCTCCTGACCCCAGATGGCCCAAGGGATATTCCACACCATGTGGCATATGCTCAGCATATAAACTAGGAGTAAAGTGGTTTCTTTCCCCAGTTGCTCTAATTCTTATTATCTCTCCATCTATTTTTTTACACTTACTATGAAAATAGATTAGTGGAGTTAAGAGCAGTGGAAGAAACAATGAGATCCAGTGGTAACTCAGAGAGCATAGAGCACAGAGCAGTGAATCTCCCAGGCCAGCCCTTAGCCAGTTTTCCTCTCCAATCAGTGGACAACTGTTCATGTTGCTGAACTACAATTTAGGATTAAGGTAATCTAATATAAAGAAGCTTTCATGTCATATGCCCATATGGTATTTGGCTTTTACTGGTGCCTCAGTTCAATGCACATCAGTAATTTTCTATGCTTTTTGTTTGGTGTCATAGGTGAGCTTTTTAGTACAGTGTCAATACAAAGAAGCAAGGAACAAAACTAGAGAGGGAGCTGGACATACCTAAATAAAAAGGAAATACTTTTTTGCATCTTTTAATATAAATAGGCTATTTGTTGAATGCTAATTGTGTGCTGTGAGGTGAGGATGCCTTTTGAATACTTACCCTACTATGGATTTATAACTCTCATTTTACAGAAGTAAATTTGATCTCTCATTATTTTATCTATCTAGTATGTATGAATCTGAATAAAATTTAAGGTAGAATTAGAGAATTTAATGAATGGTATCTTTTTTCCAATTGTATGTTTCTCACTTTTCACAGGAGACTCCAAAGTATGGTTGGAAGGAATATTACTCTTGTGTGATGACTGTAACCAGTGAGCATCTCAGAGATCTATGGAAGCAATTTCGGAGACGAGATATGCTGAGATAAAGGAAGAAAGCAGGATTATCTGCACTGGCTAGAATTATTTATTCCCATGAATTCCTAATGAAGAACAAACTAACCCAGGTGAATGATGAATCTTCCAGCTGCAGCAGAAAACACAGGACTTCTTTTCCACTTAGTGTAGTGATCATCAACTCTTAAAACTGCTTTTCAGTATGTATTTTATTTAATTGATGAACTAACTATGCCATGTGAATGGGAGAAGCCTTTTTTTTGTAAGAACACCTTTTGAATATTATTTTTTATTATGTTGAGATAGATTTGTCATTTAAAAGAAGACAAAAATGAGTCTCACGTCTGGCTGGGCGGGAAGATGTTTGGCAGTGAAGAGAAACTGCCTGCATCAACTTAGACTGTGAATTTACTTTCAGAAGAGCACTATTAAAAGTTTGTGCTAAACTGAAAATGAGACTGCATTAAGTAGCATAACAATTACATATGAGTTGAATGGACAAATTAAACTCTTAGAGGCTGTTATTTTACAAAAAGTAAAGCTGTTACAGTTATAATGTGAATGATAGGTATTTACCTAGGAAAAGTACTGTATGAACTATAATGTTCAGATTCTCCAAGTCTTATTATTATGTTTATGAATTTATCCTTTACAGATTTTAAGATGTCTTAAAAGCAGTGTGTCAAAGAAAAGTCAAAATGTTCAAATTCATGTAATACACACTTTGTAATATTTATTATAAATTTTATGGCCATACACTGGTATGTTTCTGGTAGAGTACAAATTCATGTGTTTCTTGTGAGTAGTGCACTTTGATATGAAGTGGCATTGAGTAGAAATTATAGTTGTCTAATTTGCTACTCTGGAATGCCATATCTGAAAACTAGATAAATAGCTTGTGTTTGTGTCAAACAAAAAAAAACAAAACAAAACAAGAATGCATGCACAGTACAGAACAACACTAAGTAATATTATTTGAATATTACTTGTTTGCTATTCAGTAACAGCATTTTTCCTTACTCCCTATTAACATTATTGCTAGGTAGTAGGAATTAAATCCACACAAACAAAAACACATATTTTTTACACCCTTCTTGAAGAAGTTTACTGGACATCGAATAAATCTATATCTGTTTAGAAAAAGAATGTGCCTTGAAATAATTCCAGCTGAACACACACACTCTTAAACTAATGTTAATAAATTGTCATTGGAAGCAGAGATACTTGGTAGTCAGACAATCAAAACAGAATTAAAATAATGGTTTTACATATCTTACTACTCCAAATCATGAAAGAAAACTTTTAAAAATTGTATTCAGTGCACATGTTGCCCAATTACCATCTTAGATGTTATGTGAATAGATGTATGGTATCTGTGAAACAGTGCACCTAAGTTTAGAAATGCTTAAATTATAAAAAGATACATCTCTGGTAGAAAAATCAAAATAAAATGAGGAGGAAGCTTTTTTTTTAAGAAATTCCACACTGGGAATTGTAGAAAAAATACGTGCTAAGATTATCTGAAAAAAAACCAAAACCCAAGCCAGGTCAGAAAAAGTATCAAAGGATGATACTTCAGTTAATATTTTCTGATAAATAAATTTAAAATTTCCTCCTTTCTGTCCTTAAACTATTGACAGCAAGAAATAATCAAATAAATTGAGATAAAGGTTCTTGAATTGACACAGCAGAGCACAGATAAGCTGCAGTCCCTTTGTGATCATTTAGGGAATCAACTGTATTCAATGTATCGTCTCGGTACGCAGAACTGTCTCACTGCTTCTTGTCAGCCTATGCAAAACCCAGTTTGCTACTAAGGTGATGAAGGACAAAGAAAAGAGAAGAAACCGTTGGGAGACACTGAAGGGGTTCCCTTCCTTCCTTTTCATCCATGACTGCCCACTCACAGTGATCCTCCCCTTGGAGGATGCAGCAGTACCATCATCAGCTCCTCCGCTGCCCTAGGCAATAGTGCACTTTGCTTTTATGGCTGGCTTGAGGCAATTTTAGCATTTTTCTATATATTTCCTATCTATAGTTACTTAATACAAAATGGAATGTGAAAGTGTCATAATAGTTTTTAAGACTATTTTTTCTTCATGTTTAATAATATTATTTAATATAAATATGAATATATACGTATAATATTCTTGTTTATTTCAAAATAAATGCACTTGAAACTAATTTTCTTTGTAGTGTATATAATTCAAATTCTTTTGTCATCATAATCTTTTTTTGGTAACATGAATGTGTAAGCACTTTGAATTAGAGCATCTCACCATCACAAAAAAATAGACTTGTTTTTTCTTCTTTTTGTCATCTCTTTAGATAGCTTTGCTTTCAGCCACAGAGTTCTGCATAAAAGACCTGAAAATGCAAGGACAGGTGAAAACAAGGCACAGGAATGGCACATGCCATCTGCTGTAGAGGCACCCCTTGGATAAGCAACAGCCACTGGGCTCAATAAAACCTTATTCAAAATCTGCAAAATTCCTGGCAGCACAGAAGATGTGTATGCTGCAACTAAATTATGTGAAAAGTTCCGTAAATTTAGGCTTTGTTTAAACCAGCTCTTGTTCTCCTCTGGAAGTTGAGAAAAGTGTAATAATGCCAGTAAATGTGTAAAGGATACTTAGCTGCCTACAGATGCCCAGACTAGCTCAGAGGACTAGCAAACCTTCAGCCTTGTCATACAAAGCAGAACATAGAACATTATCAGCCTGAAGGGGAAAAAACCCCAAACTATTGAACAGTGACTTTCAGCATGTTGGTAGTCACACTGCCTGGTTTCTGTAGTTATTTGATCTCTTCTTCTCCACCTAAATATCAGGATACAAATGCATTGAAATAAAGGGGGAAAAAATTATACAGAATGTTTTTACTTTGATGCAACATTGTGTGATACGATGATTATTACCTAATGATATGTCTTGCTCTCTTGTCTCACTGAGGATGTATTTAAGACAGTTTCTAGGAAAAGAACTCCAGACTAATATTTGCAGAAGGAAAATAATCAGACCAAAAATTCACTATTCAAAAATGGATCTGGAACAAATTTGTAGCAATACCAAGTTCAAATTCCCCTTAAAATCAAGGCAAAACTTACATTAGTATTTTCTAATATGTGTGAGGTCTGAATGTACGGTTTTCTTCCCTATATCTGAGAAACCATGAAAGCATTTGGCACCCTGAACCTGTCAGCAGATAGTGCCCTTGGATATACTGCATTTTATTTCTTACACATACAATTTAATACGAGGGTATGCTTTAATCTTGAATGGGTAATGTTAATTTTCACCACTAGTTTGACTTACAAATTCCTCCCACAGATGAACGTTATAATTAGCTAGTAGCATTCCATAAAAATACTAGTACCCACTTGAATTTTTTTTATTAAAATACATAATTTTGCACATATAAATATTCATAGAAACAGCAATTTATTACTCATGGGGTCCCTGATTCAAAAGCTACAACCTAGATTCAAAAGAGCATGACTCTGTAAAAATAAATTTTCAGATATTCTAATCTCTGCAATAAAATACTGAGTCTGAAGTTAGTTACCTAGGCTTTACAAAAAATGTCCGTGCATTTGGAAACTGTGACAAAACCCACTACAAGGAGCAAAGACTGGAATCCAGAAGTCTCTGCTGTTTCAGGCAGATGCCCTGAGAGGCTGCTGAAGCATTTACTTTGCCTGCACTGTGACCCTTGCAGACTTTTTGTATCATTTCATGGAGACAGTGGGCAAACTACCAAAACTGGCCTGCAGTCTGGCAGTTAAAAACATTTCTATGGAAAGTGGAAAGAAAGAAAACGTGGCTGTTGCTGCATTTTGTGAAGACATACTCTGAGAATCCCCAGCAACAGAAAGTGTGAACATAGGCAGGTATTTCATTCCTGGACAACAGCCAAACCTAGGCAAGGCATGACCTAGGCATAGAGTGGCTCAAGTCTGTCAAGGCATTTCAGGGCATAAGCTGTAAAAGGAAGTTTTTACTGTATGGAAGAAGGAGGGGAGAAAAAAGAAGAAGGAGGTTATTAGATTGGTCATTTTAAATTTAGATATCTGCTTTTGGAGTCAAGCATTAAATCACGTAATTTCTACTCCAAAGGGCAGAAAGCACTGGAATGATGCACACATCATGGGATAAGGTTTCTCACATACAGCTCTTGAAGAGTTTTCTACTGGAGGGGTTTTGATTTTTGCCTAAGCAGAGACCTGCCTTAGGGCACTGTAAAGATCTCCATTGCATGAGAACTAGTACTGATTTGAACTGGTTTAGCTTTTTCCCGTGTTTCCCACCTTAAGTAATAAAGGGAAAAGCAGCAAGGGAATGAAAATTCCTAGATGAATGCATCTGGGAAAAAAACAATGCAGTGAAAAAATTACCACTGAAAATGACAGAAGAGTGGGTGGATAATAAGCCCAAATAGGATTTGAAAAAACTTCCCCGAAGGCAGTCTCTGACAAATACAGTATTATATCAATACAGAGGTAGATCTCAAGAAACTTGAGGAAGAAATTGGAAAGGAGCTAAATGTGCCTCTCCTGTGGAGAACCAGGAAAATTGCCATAAAAACTTTAAGAAATAAAATAATCATGCAACACCTGTTAGGTTTGGGTATCCAAATAGTTGCAAATAATTAAATACCAAGCAATAAGTTGAATACATCTGGGCTAGCCCTTCAATTAAAAAACACATTTGACAGCTAGCCTGAGACTGGGGGAGGCTACTTAACTGCTTGTTTACACGTAGCCAGGAGCTAGGAACTATACACAGATGGTCCCTAACTCCAGCTGGGATATAGCATACATTTCCCAGGTGATACCTTATGCCTGAAATGTTGTGGAGAGATTTCTTTTCCTGTGTGTGGTAAGTGTGGTCCGACACCCAAACATTCTGGAGAGAAGCAAGCAGCACAGTCACTGTCAGGAAGGCCCAGGAGCGTCCCTGCAGGGCTGCTGCTTCACCTAATGAGTGCTGTGTGCCTGTCAGTCTTGTCTGTGTGTATTCCTGCTTCTAGCTGGTGCTCTGTGCATTGCACTTGTGCAGGAGTAAGTATGTGTTTTCCTGTCCTACTCTTCCTCCTTCTCTTGCTGCTCCACTTAGGACATGGTGGGGAAGGAAGTATTCCATCATATCAGATTGTTTACAGAGAGGAGCAGAGGCCTCTAGACTTGCAAAGGAGTAGTTTTTAATTAGGACCGCATGGTAAGGGTGTCAAGATGTCTTCCTTCAGAAAGAGGCAGAATTTTCTCTCCCCATTCTGTATCTGAACCCAGCTGAAATCTACCTGTCAGAGCATATGGAAGGAGAAAGCACCTGCTTCTTTAATGTCATCTGATCAAGGACCTTATCAAGTGGAATGACAAAGGGAGGAAGCCAAACATAGAGATGTACAATGCACCCAAACAACACTCACAGAGACAACAACAAGGACAGCCCTGGTCAGCCAGAGTACTTGGCAAGGGTATGTGGAGCAGGAGGATGCTTGTTTCAGAAGATGAGCTGTACAAGAACCTGTCAAAATGCAGGGAGCACCAAGCTGGACAGCTGGTGATCTGAAACCATGGAGCAGGTAAGAAGGTCTGGGATCTGGGCAGGGCTGTGAGACAACCAGGGAGGCCATGCCTGTACTTCAGGGTGTGCAACAATGCATGTGCTTGTGAGGGCAGAGGGGAGGGAGACGTGTGTGTTTGCACTAGTGACCCTCAGCCCTGTCAGACAAAGAGGAGAAAGGAACTTGGCTGTAGGTAATTGTGAGAGCCCTGTGCAGACGAGCATTGAAGCTGCTGGTTGAGCTGGAAACAGCAGCCACCTTCACCAGCCTGGGACAGAGACACTGGGTCCCCACACTGGAGTCCAGCAGGGAGGAGGATGCCCGGCCACAGAGCTATGGGTGGCAACCCCTTCCTTTAACATCACTTTGCACAACTGGGTACAGAGAATAGTCAGAAGTGGTAATGATAGAAATGCTCAAATGTATGCCAGGAGAGACACATTTTTAAAAACCTACCAGCAATAACTTGCATATACCTTGCCTGAGGGGAAAGCCTGAGTGGTACCACTTATGACAAGAACATTTTATTTCCATTTGCCAAACACTCAAGCTGCCTCCTCAAACCCCAGCTTCCTTCAGCCCAGCTCTTGACAAGAAAATCACCTTCATTTCCTCTCTCTTTTTCTTGGGAACATTTCATACAAGCAGTAATAAGTAGCTTCTTACAAGTGCCTTAACTCGCTTTTTTCACTGTAGAGACACAGCCCAAGTGCATTGATTTGGGAAACCTTTCCATTAATACCTAATGGCTTGGACTATCCCAGGATTTACTTCTGCCATAACACAATTCTCCTTTGAATGTGCTTGCTCTTGAGTTTTTCTGCTGTTACCCAAAATTTCTGCAGGTCATACCACAGAGGGAGGAAGAGGAGGGAAGGCACAGAGGCAAAGGTCTCTCATGATCCAGCTGGAGAGTGCTAAGAGTCATGGAAGGAATAGAAAGTAACTGTGGACATGAAGGAGAGCTAGAGAACCCCTGTCCATGGAGAAAAGACACAAGGACAGGAGAGGGATTCTTTACAGCTCTCTGACCAAAGGATTCTCCAAGGTAATTCAGAGTATTAGTCAAGGCAAGCTTTTTTGTTCCATCTGAATTAAAGTGAAGTTTGCCTATTTATTTCACTAATTTTGTATCAGATAACCATGATTTTGGAGCTATGGTAAAGCATAGTCTATAGTAATTATTGATATAATTACTAGCATATGAAATATGAGAATTCTGATTACTGTGAAAGTTGAGCAATGAGCAGGGAGTGGTAGTGGTCATGAATAAGGTAGAATGCTGAACTACACAAGCCCATTTCCATGAATGGATAATGAAAAGCTTCTGAACAGAAATTGTATGATATAATTTAAGGGCTTTCCAACACATCATCTTTTTATTCCCACACTTCTGGCAAATTGCCACCTCTCTATATGCATAATATTTTATAATAACTATGATTCCAAAATATAAATTACTATATTATAAAGTTTTCTCTAATGTTTACTGTGTTTCCCTGGCATGTATTGTTGATAAGCCCCGTGTCACATACAGCATTTTTAAATGTTTTACAGGAGAAATCATTTCATAGCCTCTAAGACGATGCAAAACCTACTTCATTCTTACATACACAGCATCCAGCTGCAAACTTCTCAAGGTACAGACATGTCTCCCTGGAAACACAGAGCATACTAGATGCATTATCCTTGGTACCTGAGAGAGGTCACTGTCACGTATTTCCAAATAAGTGAAAAAAAGCCATCAAATGAATTAAATTGCCTTCATTTCTTTTAACTTTTGCCAGCAGAGCACGAGGTTTGCCTTCAGGCAGCGGTAACCTTATTCCTTATGCTTTTAAAATCTATGTTGAATAATCACAGATGTTTTCATTAAAACATAGTAAAGTCAAATCCTTTAAATGTTCTATTAAAATGCTGGTCTCAGCGATGACTTGCACAATTAATTAAGGTAAAATAAAATACTTTTATTGTGTACATCATGTTGATTTCAGTCCCTTTACTCTTGTTTTGAGAAATATAGAATTCAGGAATATAAAATCTAGTTTTTCAGCACCATTCACTGTATCCTTACCTTTTAATGTATAATACATAATACCCCATTATGCAGGATCATTTCTTAAATTATTATATTCCAATCTTTTGGTGGAATGTTTCGTTCATTTCTCTACTGTAATAACCATACATTGAGGAGATGGCTTTGCTGAGCCTTTCAGAATGATATACAAGTCTTTTTCCTGAATAGGCAAAGTTAATTTACTGCCATGGGATATGTATTATTCCTCTCGATGCATCATCCTGTCTTGGTCATTCGCTGAGTTCACTGTGGCTCACTGAAATCACTCAGTTTGATCTTACGGTAAAGAGGGGTGCATGATTTTGCCTCACATAAAAACACTGCAGCCATATGGTCAACTTCTTTTTTTGTGTCTCTTCAACAAGCATACTACAGCTACTCCATTTCCTATTCTGGAACCCACCAGCACACCTACTATTGGTTCTTATTTTCTCCAGTATTTTTTTCCTCGCTTGCAGCCCTTCTTCTCAATCAGTTGCAGTTGTATGACTTCCAGACAGTGATTACTTATCTTCATGCGTAGTCTCCTGCTTGATATTAGACAAGGCTTTTTTCAAAGTCCAAGCACATTTTAATGAAGCAGCTACTTCCCACCTACTGCACCACTGATGCTCTGAGAGACTCTAGCAGATTGCAGAAATACTGCAGGCCGTGCTCGACATTTCTGATTTGCAAGGATAATTCAGCAACGATTAGGGCGCACATGATGTAACGCGGGCTGGGTTTACTGTTATGGGTCACAAGCGTTTTGTTACGGTGAGTGTAATGTAAAGCCTTTCGGGGAAGGGTGAGTCAGCACAACCTTCCGCCACTTTTCTCTGCACGAACAGCCACCAAAAGCCACAAGCCAACCATGCCGGGCCACTGTGGCCTCCCACCGCCTCCTGCCCGCCAAGACACCGCAGCCCTCAAAGCCTGTTCATAGCACTCGAAGCGCTACTAGCGAGCGAGGCGGCGCTTTTTGTAACCGGGTGTTTCAAAGCACTTGCAGGGGGTGTTAAGCGCTGCCATCCCCGTTTCAGAGGAGGATGAGGAGGGAAGCAGCGTCGAGCACCGGGCGCTCCCCGCCCCAGCGCCCTCGCACGTGGCGGCCGCCCGAGGCCGGAGCCGCGCCCTGCGCCGGGCGGGGCCGCTCCGCCCGCCCCGAACTTCGCCCGTGCCCCCGGCCCGGCACAGACAGAAGGACTCCAGGAGGACGCTCCGGGCTCTCGGGCGGCTCTTCCCCCGCCGCCCTGCCCTGCCCGGCCCGGGGGGAGCGGCGGGCGGGCGGTGGGAGGAGCGGCCGCGCCGCGGGGTGGGGCCGGGGCGGGCTCCGGCGGGGAGCGCGGCCGGGGCCCGGGCCCCCGGAGCGAGCGGCCGGGATGCGGTGCGGGAAGATGGCGGCACCGCCGCCGCCGGCAGCCGGGGCGCCGGGCGCCTGGGGCGGCGTGCGGCGGCGCTGCCAGCGGCTGCTCTACTGGGTGCCGGTGCTCTTCATCTCCAGCATCCTCTGCTGGTCCTACTACGCCTATGTCACCCAGCTCTGCCTGCGTGAGTGCCGCCGCCGCGGCGGGGGGCGGGCGGGACGCGGGTGGGCGCCGCCGCCCCTGCCGGGGGAGCGCAGCCGGGCGGTACGGGCACGGACACGGGCACGGGCACGGGCACAGACACGGGCACGGGCGGCCGCCTCTGTTGATTGTTGGCGCCGAGGCCGCCCCTGGCTGCTGATGCTGCTGCTGCCGCCGCCACGCCCGGTCCGGGGCTGGGCAGGGCTGGGCTGGGCTGGACCGGAGCCCCCCCGGGCGGGCGAGGGACATCCGCGCTGCCCCGTGTCCCCGCGCCCCATCGCGCCTGGTGTGCGCTCACACCCGAGGAGGGAGCCGGGCAGACGGGGCTTCTCCCAGGCGTGAGTTCGCTCCGTGGAGTGCGGCCGGACCCAGCCCCGGCCACGGCAAGCGGGACCGGCTGTGCAGGTGGCCGAGCAGAGTTCGCCGTGCCTTGCGCGCACACACACACACACACACACACATGGACACACACGCGTGGACACACACACGTACTGAGCCATTTGAGCGCGGACGTGCAAGCGGGAATAGGTAACAGGAAATCCACGAGTCTCCCTCCCTGTGCCACTCTTCAGTCGTTTAGAAAATGCCCGGCTGTCACAACTTCTTGATCCCCTCTTTGTCATGGGCAGCCTGCCAGTGCTCTCGGAAGTCTTCCTGACCACGCTCCTTGGCACCTGATCCCGAGCGTCAGGCGGATCGCTAATTACATACTCGAGGCTGCGTGTGATATGAGCATTTGTGTAAATTAGAGTAGCCGAGCCAGAAAGATTTATTAAATGACCGACTCACCACCCCCCCCCCCCCCCCCCCCCCTTGGTTTGGAGGGTTTTTTTCTGATTTTGGTTCTGTTACGGTGTATCTTGTAGAAAACCATTGAATCTGATTTTTAGAGGCTAATATGTGGCATACTGATGTTTCAGTAACAACGTCATAATAATGGCACACAGGAATATAAGTTAGCTGTACTTAGTTTTCAGTTGTTCACGTTGAAAATCTCAGAAGTCTAGTACCTAATTTTTTATTTTCTTTTTTTTTTTTTAATTGTATACAGAAAACTGATAGGATTTCTATCCTATGCATGCTTGGCTAAGCAGTTGAGGGATTAAGCAAAAAGTGATTGCCAGTCCTAGCACCGTTGTTTTTTGGGGCAGTATCAAGACTTGCTGTAGTTGCTATATTGGAGGTTAGGCTTTTTGCATTTTTTTTCTTCTCTAACATCATTCGGATTTGTTAGTTTTAAATATAACTCTTCAATAAAGTTGCTGTGCCTCAAGCACCAGGAAGCACTGAATTGTCTGCAAGGTTCTGGGAGTTGACTGAGCAAGCCTGGAAAGGAGAGCTGTAAGCTGACACGAGGAGGGCAGGGATGTTCCAGGGAAAAGCCACTCTATAGTTAATGTCCTAATGAGTGCAGCCTTCTGGTAGGTTCAGTAGGCTTTTTCTGGGCACTACTGCTCCAGTGTTCTGCTGTATTTTTTATTCTGCATAACTGTGACAGAGGAGAATTGGGCTTCAGCTTACCTGAAAGCAGGTACCTCTTAAGGAAATGACATGCTTGGAACTTGCTTCAGACTATAAACTGTGGTTCACTGATTCCTTGAGAATCCTTCAAAGCAAAAGGCCTGCAATGGGAGGGGGAGGAAGTGGAACCCTGGGACTCAGCTAAAGCATCTTTTACTGAACTCCTTTCGATGGACAACGGTAATTGTTTGTTTGTTTGTTTCTCACCCACCCCCACACCTTCCAGTAGGAGGTGGCTCGCCAGTTTTTTGAATTCAGCATAATAGTCATCCACAATTTCCAGTAATTTCATCTTTTGTCTATATCTGGATGTTTTCCCTCATTTTTTGGCATATTAAAATAAAATAAGCTTATGTCTCGTCTTTCTAATGAATATTTAGTGTAAACAACAGAAGGCATAACTAACAACTCCGGGAAGGAAAGCCAACGGCAGGAATAGACTGTAAGCATTTCAGGGCTTTGAAGCCAGCCTGTCTATTCAGTGCATCTTTTATTCCTGCAGCACTGAATGCTAAAGAGGACGTATATAGCTGGGGTTTCTTCTGCAGCTTTCTGTCATTGAGGCTGACAGCATACAGGGTACAGCGTTAACTGTTGTGCAGTAGGACTTAGCAGGGACTTTGCACTGTTGTAATGTAAGTGGTCCATTTGACCTTTTAGTAGTGAGAAAGTGTTTCAAATGTAGTGTTTTGAATGGGTTTGTGGGTTTTTTTTGTTAGGGTTTATTTGTTGGGTTGTTGTTTTTTTGGGTTTTTTTTTAAGTTCATCTGAGAATTATAGGAGGGACAATTTTTTTTAAAAGAAATCTACTGAACTGATTCCTTACATACCTAAAGCCGAGTATTTACAGTATTGAGTAGCATTTTAGAAACAAAAAGGAGTTTTAGAAACAGAAAAATGAATCCACTCTTTTAAACACTATCATTGCCATGTCTAGAGTTCTGTCTCTTTTATTATTGGCTTCAAGTAGGTGCTCGTGCACATTGAACCTTTAACAAGGAGAAGAAGGAGAAAGGTGTTGAACACTAGCAAACAGTTCTTTCTGCTGGATGTAGAATGAATACTGGAATTAAGTGCATACATGAGTTGGTCTTAAAACACTCAACTAAAAATTGCTCACTCCTAATCTAGTGCCATTCTCTTGATTTTGCCAGTATTGTCATCTCACAAGCCCTGTCTAGCAGTAGTACTTCTTTTTTCACCCTGAATAACTTCGTGTTTAAAATTACTGGGTCTTTAAGTATTAATTCCCTTAAAAAAATTTAAGTGTGTTTGGGAGAACCCGAGGGATACAGATTTATTGTCCTTTCTCTAGAAAGGATGGGGTAATACAGGCAGTGCACAGTAAGCACGGTGAACTTTGATAGCCCTTTGATAGCTACTGAAATTTCAACCTAGGATACATGGAACAACAGTAACATGAAGTGCAAATGAAATACTTCACCCCAGCACCTCTATCCATGTGTCTATACTCAGAAAATACACATTGGATTCACTGTTTATGAAAACCTGAAAATGAACATGCTATTAAAATCTTTGCAAACTTCACATGCAAAGAAAAAAAAATATTCTTTTATTTCCCTTCTTAGATGCATCTCTAATTCAGGTTAGTAGACCCATAAGGGACTTGGAGGAGTTGTCCATTCCATGCTTTAGGTAAGGCAGATCCAGAAGTTACTTGCAGTTTCTGACAGCTGTTTGTCAGAAATGTTCTTGACAAATGCAAATACTGACATCCTTTTATCTTGTTTTGTTTTCCTACCAGTTAATGATTTGGAGGTGCATATAAGAAGGAAAATGTAAAAAAAGTGACAGTGTTATGACAGATGTTTTTAGTAAAAATAACAGCTTAGCTGATGAAAGGGTTATCCTAGGTAGATGTCCTGTATCCAGTAGAAAATGGATGTTTATGTTCAGTTTTGATCCATTTTTATATGGCACTAATTTTAATTCAAAGGATAATGCTCTTGCTCAGGGAATCCTGTCAGAAAATGCACCTTGAATTTGTAATTTTGAAGAAGGAAAATAGATTTACTGTGGAACGAACAAGCAATAAGCATTTTGTGACTACTCCAGTGGAGGGAAAGGGAGGAAATATTGCCACCTGGTGAGTGATTTGCCTGATTTGGAAAAGAATAAATTACTTCAGCATACCTGAAGAGAGGGTACAAGAAGACATTCACAGTACTGTCAGGAGTGCTCATAAGTCACATCTTTGTTTTTGGTGTAGAATATGTGAGTGGTATGTGTCCACAACTACCTTCAGAATGGAACAGAAAGCATGGAATGACATCCAGCTGCTAAATATGTTAATGATCATGAAAGATTTTTGCTGGAGGATCAGATTGATTAGTGCTGAACTGAGATTTTTGACCCTGTGAACCATCAGTGGAATGGAATTATAATAGGACATAAAGCTGCTTAATTCATCACAGTTTAGAGGCAGAATTAATACATGCCCTGTGGGCTTGGCACTTTGTCATCAGGGCATCAGAAGTGGCAGAAAATAAGGAGATAGAAGCTGATAGGGTGGGGGAGGGAGGGGGGGAAAGCTTAAAAAAAAAAAAAAAAAGAGACCCAGGATTTGGTCAGCTGGATTCGAGCTCTTTGCTCACTATGTTCTCCAGATGGATTAAAGGATTTATGGTACTTGCAGCTTATGTGTTGTAACCATTTAGAATTTAGGTTTGGCTGTAGAAATACAAGTACATAGTAACATTGCAGTTGGTGTTGTGAAATGCAGATTAAATTCCCTGTCTGCACATTAGCTTCTATGATACAAAAGCACTTTGGTCTAAGAATGTTTGCATTTTTATTCCATAATTTGGAAATACTACTTCCCTTTATTTTTTTTCCCCTCTTCTGACATCTATGGTTACTTTGAGAAAAGTTTCAAAACTGGTGGCTGAAGTAGAATTGGCTTCTGAACTATAGCCAGTAGTGCTCCTGTGGATTTCCCAGCTTTTGTTCGAATGCTTTCTCAGACTTTCGGAGGCAGCTGCTACTCTACAACTGTGCAACAGAGTTGAAGTCTGTGTTAAGCGTGGCTGGTTATCTCTCCATGTAGTGCCCAGTGTATTTCCTGGAGGTTTTGTGCTTTGAAATGTAAACCATGGCTTGAAGTTGAAAACATAAGGCCTAGGTGAAGATATAGTTACTGGACAAGATTATGTTTTCAGATAAAGGTTTAACACTGCTTGATACATAACTTTAAGAGTTGCTCTTGTCAGGGCGTGGTTTTTGTTTGCTGAGAAGTGTCTGGCAACACTAGCAATGCAAGTGTCTACAACTTTACTAGAGCCAGACACTTTTTGTTCTTTGTGACTTGGAAGGTAAATGGGAAGATTTTAAAGAAGAAAGATTAAGTCAGTGGTTTTGTGACCTTACCTGCAAAGGTACCAAATAGCAGTGATTGCTGCTGGGCAGGTGGACAATGATGCAGTTTGATGGGCACAGGGTTAAAATCAATCTTCTGAAACATTTGCAAATACCATCAAATGCAAATGTATGGGTTATTGATGACTACCTATGCCAACCTTAAATATCCCAGAAATATTTCCGTTTCTTTTGTTCTGAAACAAAGCACTGGTGGCACCTTGTCACTCTGAATCAATGCAAATCACTGCTCTGTCTGGCAGAGAGGCAGGATTTTATTGCAAGCACTGATATTTTTACTGAAGGACTATTGCAGGCAATGACAGAACACTTGTCACAACTATAAAACACTTTTATGTGTGCACGGAGCTGAATCAAACTGCATCTACAGATCAGTGTTTTACAGCCTCAAATATGCTATAAAGATAAAATATGTACTTAGTTTTGTGAATCAGATCCAAGATGTTAAACTTCATAAAAGTTTGAGAGAACCAGCTATTTATAGATGTGGCTGCAGAGTCTCTGAATCAGATGTATCTTGTTTTCCCATTCCAAAGACTTAAATATTTTTAAAAGGTACATAAAATATGATAGGAAAATTTTGTATATCCACTTTCATCACAGCCTTAAAAAATGTATTGCTTTCTCCCATTTTTTTTTTCCTTCATTTTAAGTCTAGTCATTATATTTACAGTTCAGAAACTTTGATTTTGGGTTTAGAAGTCAAGCAAAATTTAACATTACAAAACCAATGCACATTTTGATATGAAATTTATCTTTTAAAATCTTTTGGGGTTTGTGATAGCAATGTGTCTTACCACGTCTTTAGCTATGTGGAGATGGATATCTACCTAGTTTTTACATGGTTGAGTGAGAATAAAGATTTCTAGAGAAAATGAGTGGAAATTGAAGAAGTGGGAAATCCACTAGCTCTGACCCAGTGTGCGAGGTGCCTAGTGATGTGATTTCTCTACCTAGCAAACTACTTTGGTGATGGAAACCATCCTGGACTTTTTATGATCTTGTGAAACACAGCATTCTGTCTTCTGTGCAATTGTCCCCTGCAAGCACAGGCTGCTTAGTGGCATTGACTATTGAACGTTCCTGTTTCTGGCTGCTTGTGGCAAGCAGGGAGCAATGCTTCTGGCTCAGGAAATTGGCATCTACATTGGCTGAAATCCTGCATCTGTCCCAGCCTGGTCCCTAATTCTGATGAGCACCATCTGCCAGCTGCGTAATGAACCGGAGAGGCTCTAATGATGTGACAGTCTGCTGGTACTGAACTGTAAATGGCATCCTGATGCTTCAGCAGTGCAAGGGTGATTCTTAATGAAATTGGCCCCTGCAGTATCTCAGGCAAACAAAGCTGTGACTTTTTAATGATTTCCTGAAGACAGGTCATGTTTTTATAATTATTTCCATCTCTGAATATACAGGAGTATCATTCCATTTTGGTCCCAAAGGGATTTACTCTGTTTTCTCCCAGAAATTGCTTAGCAGTTGGGTTTGCCATGTCCTTTGTGTTTATTTTAGTCATCATAGATATAAATGCTTTTTACCCATATTATTTCTGTGCTATTTGACTATCAGCAAGTGCATTTGCAGCATTTCAGCTGATATTTATTAATGACAGAATGCACACTGACCTACTTTTCACCACAGTGAGTGTAACCCCTTGAAACATAAATGAGAAAACTGCCAGAAATACTGATACAAATGATTCTACTAAAATATATAAAATTTGGTTTAAATAAGCATATAGTGTGCTATCCAGAAGGCAGGGAAAATAATAAACACTTCTTTGATAAAATCCAAAATTAGAAGACTTTTTCATACTAGAAAATTATTTTCCATGCTCTTAAATAGTATGATTTTAGTGTGATCTTAGAGTAAATACAAGATATTTACCCTAAGAAGTCTTTGTATCTTGGTCATTCAACAAATGGAGAAAGTTTAAATCTTTAAGAGCAATTCAAGAGAGAGTTTGATGTGTAAGAGCCATTTTTTATCCTGTTGGTCAGTTCTGCCACATGGGTGCAAAACATAAAATTCTCTCACTCCCTCTCCCTCAAAAAAAATAAAAGCCAGCAACCAAACAAAAAAAAAACCCAACCAACCAAAAAAAAACCACCCCACACCTTCATTTCCTCTCTGGTACTGTTGTATTGTCGATGCTTTTTCATTACTTTCCCACACACTGTACCTCCTCCAGGGAGCTTTTGTCAGAGGTGATTTAAAAAGACATAAGCAGAGGGACTGGTACTTCACTTTCAGGTTATTGGATATCTTGCACAGTTCCTTTCTGTCACTGTCTGTGGAAATGCTTGTTGGGCAGTGCAGCCAGTCTCCTTGTAAACACCAGTTGCAATATGTGTGGAGAAAAATGATGGTAAGATTGGAGGTACTGGCATCTCTTTTTAGTCTTGTTCCTCTCTGCTTTGGTCCCTTAAAGTGCTTGCAGCCCAGGAGTGTATGAAATAACTTTTGATTTATACTCGGTGGTAAAAGAAATTAAAATTACAATTATAAAAAACCAAACAAACAAAACCAACTAAAAACATGTTTTCACCCTCCTGGGGTTAATTGGACATCTCTGGGCACTTGTGCTTTAGTCTTCATGATCCTGATTGTCAGGAGCATTTGGGTTCTGAGGTAAATACTGCAAAAGCTGAGAAGACAGTCTTCTGCACAGGTGTAGCCTCTGAGGAGTGCATTTCCTTCTAGAGGTGGACAGAAATTTTGGAAAACTTTATGTTTGATGTCTGATAGAAATTACTACATTTGGATTTGTCTGTCCTTTACTTACAGTCATTGTGGAAAATTTTAGATTTCTCAGACACATTAGTAAATACATTTTGTCCAAATATAAGGGGTGGAAAAAAGATTTCCAACAACTGCTTTCACAGCAATGTTCTGTGGCATTCCCTTGTAAGGAGAGAAAAATACCACAAATTACTGTGAAGGTTGGTTAAAAGGATTTTGTTTTGAAACTGGTGATTCTGCAATGTATGACTGCCTGTGACTTTTTAAGTAGTAGAGAGTAGTTACTCCAAGAAGATGGGCAAAATTTCTGCACATTTTGCTGACTGTTCCAAGTGGAGAAAGAAAATCAGAATTTGAATGGTGGCTAATTTGTCTTAATCTGAGAACTCCATCACTTTTAAATTGCATATCAGCTCTGAAGATGTCTTTTGTTTTGTAAACAATCATCTGGTGGATGACTTTTCTTAAAATTTTAGAGTTCTTGTGCATTATTATAGGGGAGTATGTCTGCTCCTCAGAGTCAAGTGTATATATACATGTTCCTTCAGCTTCTCTCTAGCAGTTGTCTAAATGGATATTCAGCTTTTCTTTCAAATTCTAAAGAGTTGAGAAAACTGAGGGTAGAATATAATTAACTTTATAGTGGCTTATGCAACTTCTATGGTATCTTTCTGATTTTTTTAGGAACTTTATAAGCATGGTTGCTTACTGTTTTCCCTCAGGTAAGACAAATGCTTGTTTTGGTAGAACTACAGTCAAATCTCCATTTTAATAGACCTATTTTATAATTACAGAATTGTGGAATAATGCATGTTTGAGAGGACCTCAGCTCATCTAGTCCAACGTCCTAATCAAAGCAGGGCTAGCTGTGAAGTCACACCAGGTTGTTCAGGGTTTTATTGGCTTGAGTCTTGAAAAACTTCACTGATGGAGGCTGTGCAACATGTCTGGATAATTTCCCCCACTGGTGGATGGTTCTCATGGTGGAAAGGTTTTTCCTTGTATTGGATCTGATCCTTTCATTTCACCTTACATTTACTGGCTCTTGTCATCCCACTCTGCACCAGTATGAAGAGCCCAGCTCCTCAGTGTCTCCCTAAGGTCCTTGGAGGCCCTCCCAAAATTATGTCTTCTCCAGGCTGGCAAGCCCTGGCTGTGCAGCCTCTCTTTAGAGGACGAGTCCCCTCCAGCCTGGTTGCTTCTTTCTGGACTGGTCTCTGTTGTGTTGGGGGGCCCAAAGCCCCACAGAGCTCTGCCTGTGGTCTGATGGATGCTGCACAGAGGGGGATAAACCCTTCCCTTGACTGACCCTGCTGATGTAGCCCATGTGGCTGCTTGCCCTTTCTGCTGCCCATCAGCAATGCATGGCTTCTTCCAGAGAGCTGCTCCAGCCCAGCAGTCCCCAGGCTGTGTCATTGCAGGGGGTTGCTTCTTTACAGGGCAGGACTTTGTCTTTGCCCTCATTAATTTCATAAGGGCCCCATTGCTTCATTCCCCCAGCCTGTGGTGGTCCCTCTGAAGGGAAGTCCTGCACGTCCCAGCTGCTGTCCCCAGGCTGGTGTTATCTGCAGCCTTGATAAGTGTTCACTCTTCCAGAGCATTGGTTAAAGTGTTGAGCAGCACTGGTCCCATGGTCCACCCTTGCAATATGCAAGATGTATTTAAATATTGGCTTTAACTCAATCACCAAGCCTAAGTTTAATCCATCAGTCAGGTGGTATGGCTGTTTGGCTTTTCCAGAGGAGTTGCCTTGTGCCTGCTGCTTGAAGACCAGCCTTCTGCAATATTTTTTATTAGGAAAACAAGAGTAGATGAGATTTCTGTACACCTACTGTCCTGTTGCAGGCACTAGCAGCTTGCAGACTGCTTAACTGGGGTGAACAAATGTGTGATGGAGTGGTTTGGGTGAAAAGAGGTTTTGATCACTTTGGAGTTTCTGATCTCTCTGAGATACCTGTTGTGAGATGGTTACTCTTAAATAATGTGACCAAGAGTGGAAAATGCAGTCACTGATGTGTGATACCTGTGTGCTCCCTTCCATGCCTGACATACTTGCCCATTCTCACGCTCTTACTGTCCCCAAATCTTGTAATCCATGGGCAATTTCTTAAAGGAAATGCAGCTTTTGTCCACTTTCAGTTTTTATGCTTTGAAGATATAAAGTATCACCAAATATTGCTGTCAAAACCAGTTCTGGAGTCTGGTACCTGCACTTCAAGAACAGAACATAAATAAAGAGTGAAACCTGTGCAACCACAGTTAAAATAAATAACTGCTCTTCAGAGATGGCTTTTCTTGGATTAAACTTTGGCAGCTTCAGATAGATGGAAGTCCTAGTTATCAGGAAATGAGCCTGGGAAGAGGAGCCAAAAAACCTTATAAGCAATTGATATTGTGTATCTGTTCTTGTGATGAAGGTACACAGCATAAGAGCTTCATAGTGTGTGACGTGAAATGTGCATTGATTGATGATTACTCTTCCATCTTTGGTTGAAAAAAAAAGTTTAAATACTGAGGTACATCATTTGCTATTTAAACATAAATTTTTATTGTTTCCTTTTTTCTTTTTTTCAGTGACAATGACAAATATCGGAGAAAAAGGTAAGATTTTTATTAGCTGTTTATAGATGTAATTCATATATCAGAGTAGAACAGTAGTTTGCTAGTAGAATTGAGAAACAGTATGACTTAAAACAATTAAATTTGTACTTCTTGTTCTTCAGCACCTTTTATTATCCTGCTGCCCCTAAATATTGCCTTAACCATTACAAATGGAGATGAGAAAAATTAGAATTTTTTTACTCTTCTCACTGGCTTTCTGATGTGTCAACTAAAACAATCCTTACATTCTGTTTTTTAAAAAAATTCATTCATAATACAGAAAGCTCTTGCAGAAGCAGGATTTCTAGAGATAAGCAGTGTGTGCAGATGCAACATAATTAATGGGAGGGGACTTCTTTCTGCATTTTCTTATTAGCATATTTATAGAAATAGAATCCTTTAGATATGTAGCCTTGTCAGAATATACTACTGCCTAGTTAGCAGTCACTACAGTTCCTACCTTGAGGCTGCAGCATGTTTAGATCATTTTTCCAGATGCTATTTTAATATTACAGCACAACATGGAAGTGTAAAGTGTTGAGCTGCAGAGCTTTTGGAGGAAGAGCATTTTATGTTTGTGTAATTCCAGCAGATATTATTAATTCATTGGCAACTCCCTCACTTAGAAAACATGTTTGTCAATTTAGAAACATTTGCTTGAAAAATCTTTTTTCAGTTCAGTGATTTCATCCCCTCTATGAGTGTAGAAGTGTTATCTGCAGGCTTTGAATTTCAGTTTCTTGCTGTTCCATACCCTTTGGGAGGGGAAGAAAGTGAGTTGATGGGCATTGCTCACAAAACACATTAAAATTATCAGCAAAATGTGTTGGGGAACATTAAATTTCCTTATTTTCACTCAAAGTCTTGGTGGGCTTCAGCCAGTCAGCAGAAATTTACCCTGGCTATACTTCAGCCATAAGATTTTTCTGGAGTGAAAACTGGGAAAATGGGGTGCAGATGTACTACAGGTTGCCTCAAATTTCCAGGCAGCTCTAGCTGTGCTAGCTAGCTATAAATTGATTGCCTTCAAGCAAGGGGTACACCATTTGGGTTGAGATTCCTTTTGTTTGGTTGAGTTGGGTTTTTTTGGGGTAGGTTGGTTAATTTGTTTTGGTTTTTTTTTTCTAGAAAACGTGTGAAATATAAAGATTTCTGCCAGGGAGCAGCAGACAGCTCTTCTTTAGCTGCCTCAGGTGAAATGAGGTTCTTACATTGGACACCCATGGGCCCAGCTGGGTAGCCCAGGGAGCAGCTGGGTAGCCCAGGGTCTCCATCACATGCAGGGAAACTGGAGAGTAGATAACCTGGGAGGAGTGACCAGTCAGCACTGGGCCAGGCTGGGGAGCTGAGGTTCAAGATCTAACAAGATGAGCTCAAGTCTTGTTCAGACTTCAAAGGGAAAACCTTGGATAATATCTTTAGGCATTAGGCTTTTTTTCTTTTTTTTTCTTTTTTTTTCCTTTTTTCTTTTTTTCTTTTTTTATTATGTGAACCATTTTCTTGTCTGTCAATTACTGGCGAGTTTTTTGACAACAATAAAATGCTCAATGCAGATCAGTAAGTGCATCTTGTACAGAACTGAGGTGACTTTTCCTACTTTGCTCTCACTATATGCCATGAATATACTGTTGTTTAAGAAAATACTGATTTTGTTTGAGTAAATCGGGTTTTTTTAGAGTTGATAGAAATGTTTTGATAAAAATGAGGATTGTTCCTGCCCAGATACCTATGCAATAACAAGATGGCCATTTAGTGTATTGTGCTTTGTGTGGAGTCCAGTTCTATCACTTATTTATGCTGATAAGATTTTTTCTTCCGTTTATAAACCTGGCATATGATTCTTTGCTCCTCTCATTCCAAAATCTTTGTACAGAGTCGCTCCTCAGATTCTATTAGCTTTTGTTTATTATTTTTAACAGCTTAATGAATAAGAGTAAATATTTACAATGTTCTTGCTATTTGAATAAACAAACTTTAACACCAAAAGTATTCAGTGTTACTTTTGAGGCAAAATTGCAAAAAGTAAGAACTTATCAGACAACTGTTCCTGCATTTATATGCACCATCATGCATGTGTTATAAAGCATTCTCTAGCCCTGAATAATATGACATATAAAAAGACTCCATGAGCTAACCATACAAGGGCAATATTTCAGACTGTGAAGTGAAAATACACAGGTTTCCCATGGGGATGCTTTTTGAGGATATGAATTTGTGGGACAATACTCTTTTCTTGTCATTAGAGTAAGTTAATCAGGTGATATGAGTTTATGATTTGCCATTTACTGTAGTGACTTGCTTACTAGAGTGAGAGCTTTTAAATGGAAATACCTATCAACCTATGGCAGACTCTTTGGAAAAGTTACTGTTGCCTTCTGTATTCTAGTAAAACAACTCAGCATGGTAAATGTTGATTCTCATCTATTAAAAAACATAAGAACAAATATTAACTGTCTGTGAAGAATATAAAGTAGTGAGTGAACACTTGAATTTAAAGAACATGTAGGTTTTAAAAAACACCCAATTGTCCTCCCTCCTAAAATCTAGGAAAAAAATTACCTGGATATGGGTACTGCTCAGGTGTCATGTGCATATTCACCCCAAGATTTCCCTCTCACTTCTCATTGTCCCCTTACGGCCTTTGGGGGTTTGGGGCTTTAGCTGGGGGGAGGCAGAGTGGGGGTTTTGGTGACTTGCAGTCTCCCTGCAAGGTTTATAAAGCTAAAAGGCAGAGATGCATCAGTTAATTAGAATTTAACAAATGTGTAAGGGAGACTGCTTGCTAATTAATGATGGAGCTTTAATAGGCTATTAACCATTTTCCTTAAACTTCTGTAATTTATGTAGACTGTGTCATGACCTTCCCCACACAGTTTGTATTTGTCTTATGTAAAGTTTGCAGTGCAGCATTTTTGTTGCAAAGCTTTTCCAGAGCCTCTGTATTTACATCTGTTAGAGAACTATCTGTGATGCCTACAGGCAGTGTTTGTAAGTACTACAATATCACTGATCTGTTTGTATTAATTCTGTTCCTTTCTGATTTTAGTTGTGTGCCTGGTTGCTTACCACATATTTTTCATGCTGTTCATCTGGTCATATTGGAAAACAATCTTTACGCTACCAATGAATCCTTCAAAAGAAGTAAGATAAACTTAACTTTTGTTTATGAAATAGCCTAGCCAAATGCCTGATTTTGTAGTGTTTGAATAACTTAGTCTCTGATCTCATGTAGCTTTACACTCTGTAGAAAAACACAGATGGCAGTTAACAGCTTCTTAATAGATTGAGTCAGATTTAAATCAGTGTAGTGATCAAGACAAAAAAGTAACAATTTCTCTAACTTTTTTAATAGATATTTTAAAATGAGATATTTATGGTAGAAAAAAAAATCCTGTCCACTTGAAAAATATGAGTTATTTGAACTAGCAGCCTAAATTTTTGCCTTGGGAATATCAGACTTTAATGTGGGCAAAAATTTATTTCCCTGTGTTTAAGATTTATATTTCTTGTCAGCATCTGTCTATTGTCCTCTGAATTAAAACTTCTTCCCTGTCTGTTTCGGTATGAAGGAACTTTTAGACTGTGGTGGGATTAGGTAAATTGATGGTGGGAAGCCACAGCTGGCTAAGCAGGAAGGGAGCTGGTACAGAACAGCCACGTGGAAAAAGAGGTCTGGGGAGGTTCTCAATCAATGGCACTGATGGAAATTCTGCTCATGCAGTTTTTTATAGCTAGCACAACTTTTTGGCCTTTTCTATTCTGTCTTCGTACAGAAACCCCTCAGTCCTCAGTAGGTGCTGTGTTACACAACCTCTGAGGTCAGGAGGAATCCTGTAGTTTGAAATATCCACAAAGCAAACACTTCCTTTGGCATGGACTCAACTCTAGCTGTTCTAAGTACCAGGTCAACCTAAAATGAATAGCTTGTGATTTCTACTGTCTGTTGTGCAGAGGTTCTATTCTGAATATTGTGACTTTTCATTCACCATTAGGATATGTAATTGTGAAAGCAAGTAGAGAATTCAAACTAATTGCCATCTTCACTGGAGTTCACACTGCAGTCTTTACTACAGCCTGGAGTGGGGAGGAGCAAAATAAATTAAAAACCTATTTCATTTGGTAATGACATAGCCAACTGTATGCATGTATATGATGACTATAGTGATAATTAGAAGGTTTTCAAATCATTGGGCTGATGCCAATAAAAGCATTTTGACAAATCCTGCTAAATATAATACAATTCCAAATCCATCATACAATGCTACTGGAGAATTTCAAATGATGTAGGAAAAGTATTGTAGTTGAGTAATAGAAAGCAGTGTGTGACCTTCCTGTATTCTTTGAATTTACAGTAATTCTTTGAATTTTGCAGTAAGTGACATCTGTGTTGTTCCTTGTCTTTTTCCTATTCAACTAGAGCGGTATTTTAAAAATTTAATTAGAGTATTTTTGTAATGTTAAATTACTGTTTGCCTTCCATTTTATGGCATGAAGTCTGCAAATAGAAAAAGATGTATTTTCAAGTGAACTGAACTAGCAAATACTCATTTGAAGACTGTAAAACAGATAAAGCTTTTGCATTTTGCAGCTGGTGCAAACCACACAGCTTTCTTTTAAGCATATTTCAAACTTTTACGTGTAAAGTAGGTTTTAATGGACTTTACTGTAGAGTGGGTCATTCTTTACTTATGCATACCAACTTTATACCAGTACTGCATGGAGATGGGAGTGAAAATGGTTACCCAGGCATGAAGGTTTTAGATGTGGGACTATTCTGAGGAACAAAAAAAAGATGGAACTGTAGTTCTGTTTACATCAAATAAGCATTTTTAAAAATATTCTAAACCAAGTTTCTGTAGTGAGAAATCTTATGTATCCCAATATAAATCAATTCAGATGTTGTTAAGAGTGTGTTCTTGCAAGGGAAAAAATGGTGACCTGAGAAACTCAAGTTAAACAGTGAATATCCAGCTTCATCTGGAAGACTGTGGGCTTTGTCAGGAAGGGTGGAGTGGTGCATTCCCTGTGGAAGTGAGAATAAGCTCCTAACTGCTTGTTTCTGTCTGCTTTCTTATTTTTACATGCATCGCTTTCTTTTAGGAAAGAAAGAAAATCAATATTATTGTAATGACTAGCCTTCCTGTAAACATAAATGCTGTGCAGAGAGCTTCTGTTTCTGGCACAGGGTAGAGACAGCTCTTCCTGCCAAATATGGACTTATTTTCAAAGGTGATTTTGTATCTTGTTTCTCTGGTAAAGATACCAAAGACTTCTGCCTGTTTCTAGAAGCTACAGTGACAAAGCTGTCTATGTTGCTGTGTTGCAGAGGACTTTGGAGTTTAAGAAATTTGTGCTTCTTCATATACTAAGCATCTCTTTCAGTAATTTTTGCCTTTTCAGCACTTGCTAGAGGACTTGTTATTGTTTAGGGCAGAGACTGAAGCTGGCATTTTATTCAGGAAGATATTCAAGATATGGTTATTTTGCCATACAAGACCCATCTCTTTCTTCTTTCCCATCTCTTCCAGTCTCTAAAGTAAAAACACACCCTATCAAGAAGAGATTAGTAGTGACAAAGAATAAAAGTGAAAATGCCAGACACTAGAAGAGAAATAAAGTTGTGTTTTCTGCTTTTACTAGTAGTATATTTTCTTTCAGTGTTTAACTGAAGGTTATATTCACTAGTTAATATTTGGCATTACAGAAGTAAATTGAGTGACCTTTCAGGGGAACGATAAGCTCTTGATCTTTCTCTTGAAGAATGTTGCTTAGTACTTCTGGAAGCATTCAGCATTGCATCAGTACCAAATCAGAAGTGTTTTTAATTTTATCTTCAGTTGCCATAAAATAAATTATATGTTGTGGGAACACTGGGTTATTTTCTGTAATACCCTGCACATGTTGCTAATCCATCTTTATATAATGAGTATTTATTCCTCTTTACACATCTACGGTTACATATTTAACTTGGAATTTGCTACTATTTCTTCTATTTTAAAAATTATTCCAGTTTCATCTATCATATTCAGACAAGGAGTCCCTAGAGAGAGAACCTAGAGGTGAATCCCAGCAAGAAGTCCTGAGACGGGCAGCTAAGGACCTTCCTATCTATACACGGACAATGTCTGGAGGTAAATGGGTGTTCAGGAGACTAACAAAGGCAGGTGTCTTGATGCACTACTTAAACTAATTTGAAAAGAGTTTTCAAGGGTTTGGATTGAAGGGAAAGAGGTTTTTTCATATTTCATAAAATAACAAAGTGGTCCAAGAACTTTCATTTAGCTTTGTGCAGCTACATTTATTCAGTGTATAAACATGGTTGGGAAGTAAATTTCAGCATACAATTTAGGATTTTAAAGTGGGTTGACAATGCCTTGCTCCTGTTTTCAAATTGATATTAACAAGCAGCAGAAGAGGCTGTAGCAGTCATTAACTGCATAGATTTCTTTTATCATAGGTTAAAAAATGATAAAAACAGAATCACTGTCTGCATGTCATGTATAGCTAGATAGATCACAGTAAGAAACTGTTACTGTTTTACTTGTTGGTGGTTCAGTTGCAAGAACAAAAGGTCTTCCAAACTACCAGTTAATCTAAACCTACTCATATTGTTAGTTTTTGAATTGTGACTAGCTAAGCAAATCCAAGAGATAATCTCACATAATAAATTAAAGCTGTTGGAATAATAGCTTAAAATAGCTATATTGTTGAATGGTCTTTAACATTTTCCAGTCTAATGAGGGTTTTGTGGGTTTTGTTGGTTGGTTGTTTTGCAGACCTAAAAGGCTTGGAGGGGAAAAAAAAGATTAGTATGATTAGCAGAGATTGCAAAAACTGAGCTTTTTTGGGTTCAGTCTGATAGATTAAGCCTTGCAAGCAGTTGAAGAATGCTTCAGTATTTGCAACTGCTCCTGATCATGCTGAGATACTTCCCTGGGGATTCTGCTGGGCTGAGCTGATAGTGTTTACTTTTGCACAGACTTCAGAAATCAAAATGTGTAACTGTACATCGAAATCTAATTTGGTACTTTTTTCTTTAGCAATCAGATACTGTGACAGATGCCATCTTGTAAAACCAGATCGTTGCCATCACTGTTCAGTATGCGACAAGTAAGAATATTTTTTAAATAAGTGACTTTCTGAATTAATCAATTAATCCATTTTTCTTTTTTGGCAGAGAAGCTTTTATTTTTTATGAGTAGATTTTTCAGGCTTAGTATTTTGTCAGACACACATTCACATTTTCCCTTAGATTTATTTTTTTTTTTTTTTAATTTAGATTTAGTTTTAATTTATTTATTTCTAAAGAAGTCTATAGCTTAGTCTAATTCATTTCATAACTCCCTTGATGTCAGTGTGGATTACATGGTCTTATACATTCTTAACATAATGGTTAAAAATTATAAATATTAATAAAGAATTTTCCTTAAGAACGTTACCAAAAATAGCTGATAAAAAATGTGCTTCTTTTGTTAGAATCTGAATAAGCATCACTACCCATCTCAATCTAATCATGATGTCACTTACATCTTACCTGAGGTAATAAGCTTAATATCCTATTTTTTACTGGATAACTTGCAGGGTACTTTTGTTTAATGAAAGAAACAGCCAAGCATTTTCCCATTTCTAACTGAAGCCATAAAATTAAGTTCTTGTTTATCTCACACAAAAGGAAGTTCATATTCGTACTCTCCAGAAGTCTGATTGCTTTCTAATTTAATCTTTCTTTTGACTGTTCTCTCTGACCCTTCTCCAGTTAGCTTGGCTGTCTGTGTGTTTCTTCACTCTGGTCCCCCAGTGCTTTATATTTCTAACTTTGGGAGAAGACCCTTCTTCAGAGGGTGATTTATTCTTAGCTTTAAGGCTGTTCCAAATACTCTTCAGCTGATCAAACATTCCAACACAGTTTTGAGGTGGAGAAGACGTTGTTTTGTCCAGGAAAGCAGCAGAGGCACTGAAAGAGAGACAGAGTTGAGGCAGGAAGAGCATCTTGGTTGTGTTGTATGGAATGGTGGTTGCAGTGTAAGACAGGAACACAGTCATGTGTGTGTCTAATAAAGAAAAATGGTGACTTGTTAGCCCACAAAATGTGAGTGAAATTTGCAGAATGCAATTAGTTGACATATTTTGTAGAATAGCTTTGTTTTGTCCTTACCTTACCAAAATTTGCTTGTTTCAATCATATCTAATTTTCTTGTGAATATTTTATTAATGGAACATTTTATTAACTGTTGCAATTTTACTCTTAAACAAATTTTATTATTTATTATTATTTTAAAATTATTATTAAATATTAAATTTTGCAATTAATTCATTGCAAAAGTGTTTGAGATTTTTCATACAAGGTAAGCTCTTAAGAACCTTGTCTATTTGCATAGAAAGATGTATATATTTCTATAAAAACAGACAAGGTCCTTGGAAATATATTTAGTTGTATGACTACATAATAATTTAATTTACCCAGTTTCTAAGGTTTTGCCAGAAAATAGACAGTAGCTGAAAATCCTATTCAGATTGAGGACCAAATGCTAAAGTTGACAAAGTCCTATAGATTGCATTTTCTTAAATCACAAGTTCTTAACATATCAAATGTTTTCCTTATTTCTGCAGTTCTCTTGTAGGTAAACTGTATTATGTGAATTTGAATGGATGCATTTATTAAATCGATTATGTAATGTATAGTAAATATGGATAATTCTTAATTTATATGTAAATAATTAAAATCTGGCATGTAACTTTGCTTCTGACAATTTTTTTTTCTTTTGGCTATGCTTGGAATTCTGGTGGTGTTTTTTAAAGATGCATTTTGAAGATGGATCATCACTGCCCTTGGTGAGTGTACTATTGGTTTTCTTTTCTTATGTTCTGATTTGGTAAAATACACTTTTGTGGGGCTTGCCATCACTATGATGCTTCAGCATTTATAGAGTTAGATGCGTAGTGTTGCAGAACTGTTGGAGTTATTTAGTGTATGTCCTCTTTTCCTAGTTGTGACATACAGAAAGAAGTTCAATTATCATTTTTCTTGGACTTTTGAGTTTGGTACCTCTTTATGTTTTTGCAAGTATGGATGAAGTAGACTTCTGATCAGTGAGAACTTCTTTTAAGAACTGCATCTTTTCTTCATGGAGTTTGAATATTACTGAGCCTTAGTTGCATTGAAGGGTGAATTGCTACCCTAGGTTTAAAATGAAAGGGCAAGGCTATGCTCAGTTCCTTTTACTGAATCTCCCAGGACAGCTGGAGTGGACTTGCTGGAAATACCCAAGTTAGCACTTCCAGTTTTATGGGTTCTTTGTTTTCTTTCATTCTTTCTCCCCTCTGCCTCCCACCCTCCCTCGTTTTGGTGCCATGTCAGCCCACACAGTAGTTTTGTTCTACTGTCTTTTCTTAGCAGCCCTTGGAACCAGTGGATAGACAGGATGTATAATTAGTTTTATGTCAGTTTGGCAGGTGTATGTCACAGAAATAATTAAATATAATTGCTTAGTAAGGTCCAAGTTTAGAGGATTGAGTGATACATGGCAGTTCCTCACCATATAAAATGATCAGAGAAGAATTCCCCGTGTTGGACAAACTGAATGGTAGATGGTTCTAAGCAGTTGTTTTGACACTTTCTTATATCAAATTCTGGGACAGAGGAGGCTCTGTCCTGGGGCAGGAAGGGGTGCAGGGCTCCTCCTGTTTCTCTTGGTCCTGACTACAGCATCTGCCATAATGTCATTTTATTTTAATTATCTCATCTTATTTTGCATCTACATGGTAGATACAATTGAAATAAATAATTACCAGTGTGGGTAGAGTTTTTTTGCTGTAGGGATAATCAGCGTGTGAAAATTGACAGTGTTCAGCATTAGTAGTGTGCTTCTTAAAAAAGACATAAACAGCAACAACAAACAAGGCCACAACAAAGCAAACAGGTAAAACTATTGAATGTGGAACAAATTTCTTAGAACAAAAAACAGAGTTTCCTTTTTTCAGCTTTTTAATAGCTGCCTTATCAAAGGTTTTAAGAAAAGCAGTAAACAGTTGCCAGGCTATTCCTGACAATGTATCAGTGAAAAGTCTCTATATGACTATTAATATGCAGTACTACAAACACTTCTTGCAAGCTTTGTGGTCTCTTTGTTATTTTTTGTGTTTTTCTGCCTTAGAACATTTACATGAAAATGTCCTTCATGTAAGCTTCAATTTCAGAATAAAAATCCATTGTATCAAATAAAAAATCATAAACAGTACTCAGGTTTTGTGTAAAGGGACAGTAAAATGTCATTTCACTAGGGCAGAAACTTCCAGAAAAACTCTGCTTTCCTCTCAGTGGCATTTGCTTCTTATACATGTTTGCACTCTTCTTAATCTAACAACATAAACATTCCCAATTTGAGAGACTATTTACACTGCTCGTTGGTTTTAATCTGATAAGCAATGGGTGCAAAAAATAAAAATACAAATAGAGAAGGTATTGACAGATGTGTAATGCTTCTTGATGGAGAGATGTTCCTTTTGTACTCCAAGTGACAGAAATGCATTAGAGAAAGAGGTATTGCGCATTTTTTCCTAATTTGAGCAGATGTTCACAGTTCCTTGTTCACCTTAAAAGAAAGAACTATGTGGAAGAGATGAAAGAGTTTTGAAATACTGCAGAGGTGCTGATAAATCTTTATAGTTTCCTGTAAAGACCTGTATTCAAAGGTTCTTAGGGAAATACATGGCTATCTTGCCAACAAAAGTAAGGGTGCAATTCAATGTAATGGATGGGGTTTAGCCTCTCATTAGGTTCTGCTGAACTTCATTAGGCTCTGCTTTGCTTTTCATGTTGTGATTTTTTGGTGGGAGCAAGTTGGGTGGGAAGGAAGAGGGACAGAACTCACGTGATCCTTGGGGAGAGCAGGGAAACAGCAATGAGTGCTATCTCTAATGTAATATTCTGCTAGGAGAAGGATTTCTGGAGAGAGGATGGGTAAAAATAACCTATGGAAGGTAAGATAAAGCTTCTGGAAGGCAGAGGTAATGAGAGGTTGTCGTGTCCTAGCCCCAGGTCAGCTGTCTGCTGCTCTCTGGGAGGCTTTATTTTGACTGTCACTCCTGCACTAATGGAAGTGCTGTGATAAACAGAAATACTTAATGCTAATTGCCCACTAACTACTCTGAAAGGTTTAAGTGATGCATTGGTGATTTCTAGTGCTATTTACAGATGGAGCTGCAGGTGGGAATCCAGAGACTTGAGGCATCACCACAATACTGTTTAGTACTTTAGTGTATATAACACTCTTACTACTAACAAGATGTGTTTAGGAACAACTTAGGAATAATTCAAAACATCCCTCCTTAATCTTTTGAGCAATCCAAATAGCTAGCATCTCCTGGATTCTGTGGTGCTTTTTGTTAACTGAGTTGCATCACCTTCAGTGCCTTGTAAATTATTTCTTTGCCTGACATTTTCAGTAAACTAACCCCTCAGACAGGAATTATATATATTCTTTTTGTACTTGAAAATTGAGTGTTTAAATGTTAGCTGTAATCCAAATTGTTATTCTGAACTGTTCTAACTGTATGAATGTTTCACTGCAATAACATATCATTATTTACCCAGTTTTTGGTATATTTATCAGTTTTTCTCAGAAGTGTTAGACTTCAAATCTAAGCACCGTTCTTGAGTTTTAAGATTTGATGCTGCATGCTCAAACAGTACAATTACAAAACCTTGGTGTTTGCTTTCTCTTCAATCTTCTGATGAACTATTCTTTTCCAGTAGGACCTCTGCAGTCTGGGGCCTTGTCAAAATTGAAGGGAGCATAATAAATTATGCAAGTTTATTCTGACATGTGTACCACATGCCATGGTGCAGAACAACAGTTAGAAATAAATCTGTCTTTGATTCAAGAAACTTCATCTTTGGGGAATAACATTTCACTTGGTTTTTCTTTTCTCACATCAGTGTCTTAAGTAAGAACAGTTCAAAAATAAGCATCATGAAAGAAAAGTAGGATTATCATAGAAAACTTGAACCTGAATTGCTTACTTTGACATATTAATGAAAAAACCTACTTCACTGTGGATAATTTTATATTTACTTTTTCATAAGAATAATGATGATCTTAAAAATATATCTTCTTTTTCTTTAATTAGAACAGTGTGTTGTGAGTGCTTAACTGTAGTTAACAGGAATGCTTTAGCTATTGCTGCATGACAATGCAAAATTTAATGTTCAGCAAAGTGTTTTGTCTAAACAAAACTTAGAAAAAACTGACCCAACTTGCTACCCACCCTGAGAATGGGTAACAGTAAGGTACAGTGAAAATTTCTTTGCTATTTTAAGATTTTACCCTTATCTGATTAGCATGTCTACTGCCATTAGCATCACCTTCTCCCTAAAGAAGAAAATAGTTCTGGTAACTTGCCTTGCACTTCTGAAAGCTAAAGTTAAGCCTCACCACACATTCTTTGGTTTTTTGGGGTTTTTTTGAGAATTATTTATCAATGCACAAGTATCTTTATGGATGTAAGTCTTCTCTTAATTGACTGATCTTTCTGACAGCAGTATCAGTTGGGTTTTTTTTAAGCTCATATGAAGAGTTCTGTTAAGGTTAGTGCAAAGATAGCTTTGATTAGCTTCTCAATTCAACCAAATAAAAGAGGAAGCAGTTTACCAATAAACTGCCCATGGGGAGTACTCCAATTTTTTCATTTGGTGGGTGTAATATCATTGAATGTTTAATAGCACTCAAAAATTCATAATATACAATATATTGTCTCTAATGGGAAGCTACTGTGGTACTAAATGCACCCTCATCATCATAATGTATACTACTTGCTCGTTATCCTGTATAAAAATCTTTACAAATGGGAGACAGGTGATCTTAGAGCCCATAAATGAAAATTTATAAAATATAAATCTTATAAAATAAGATGTATTTGAGCACTTAGATGTGTTTCTAATGTCTCATTCCCTGTCATGTTGTCACTGATATGGAATGTTTTCTATTCCAGGGTAGCATTTATCTCAAAAATATTTATATTTGCATAGAATAATAAGACTCTCCTATTAATGTTCTTACATTTGAGAAACTTACTTAGAAGTTTTATGGTATGAGAAGTTTTAAGTATATAGTACAATTAATGAAGGAGGGTCTGCATTAAATGAGACTGCTTTTATTCTCAAAAAAATCAGTCAAATTTCAGTTCCTGGATTGTTACTGTCCCAGTTGACATGCAGTATGCCTAATGGTATAACATGCATACTTACCTGCAAACTGAAAAAAAAATGGCTAACTGCAATCACATTTACATCAGATGTGCTGAGAACAAATTTCTTACCATAAGTGAAAATATAACTTCAGTAAGTTGTTGAAAGCACTGTTAACCTGGTAAAGTTCTTTGGGCATTTTTGTAGTGGTGATGGTGGTGGTTTGATTTGGGTTACTACACTAATTTGAGAATTGAATCTAAATCCATTCCAGTAGCTTGAGGCAGCAGAGACAGGAAATAAAACTTGGTTTACATGCTGGTATAAATGTTTTTAGAGTAAATAAGTTTAATTTAAATTGGATGAAAGCAAAGAAAACTTTCATGACATTTCATTTTTACATGTTTTTTTGTTTGTTTTTATCAGGGTGAACAACTGTGTAGGATTCTCCAATTACAAATTTTTTCTTCTCTTCTTGGCTTACTCGCTACTGTATTGCCTTTTCATTGCTGCAACAGATTTGCAGTACTTTATAAAGTTTTGGACAGTAAGTGCTCTGATCTACATACTGTCTTCAAGTGTGTGAAGTTACTGCTGTGCAAAAAATCTAAGATTCTAAGGAGACCTACAAAAAAGCTAAGGACAGACATTTTTACAAGGACATGCAGTGATAGGACAAGGAGAAATGGCTTTAAACTGAAAGAGGGCAGATATTGATTAGGTATTAGGAAGAAGTTCTTTATTGTGATGGTAGTGAGGCACTGGAACAGGTTGCCCAGAGAAGTTACCAATTCCCCATTGCTGGAAGTGTTCCAGGCCAGGTTGGATGGGGTTTTGAACAACCTGGTCTAGTCGAAGGTGCCCTGTGCATGGCAGGGCATTGGGATCTTAGTGATTGTGAAGATCCCTTCCAAGCCAAGGCATTCCATTGTAAACTAGTATCTCCTCATGTCATGTGCAAAGGTATAACCTATATATACAGTCATAGCCTTCATTTTTTTCAAATTATTCTTCTCTAAAAGACACTTCAAAGTTCAATTTAAATTTCAGATTCTTGCTCTCAGTATTTATAGTTTCCCAAGAAAGGGCCCGTTTCTTTAACTTAAATGTTGTCACCAACCTAATTGCCTGGCTGTCTGTACATAGTAGCTGTATAATCCATTTATTGGTATTCTTGTTGTGTGGTGTATTTGTCTGTGTGCTGACTTTGATTTGGCTGAATAGAGGATTATTAATAATCAAATGAAACAGCTATTTCCCCAATTCTAATAGCTATTTTTTTTTATTTTTAGAATGGCCTTCCTGATACTCAAGCCAAGTTCCACATCATGTTTTTATTCTTTGCTGCAGCTATGTTTTCTGTCAGTTTGTCTTCTCTCTTTGGGTATCACTGTTGGCTTGTCAGCAAGAATAAATCTACATTAGGTAAGTAGATTTAATGCTTCTGTGTTTGGCAGCAAAAAATAAATATTTAATGTATCTTATATGCATGAGGGTAATGGAGGAAGTGGGCAATTCTACACAAGTTCCTTGGATCTTGGTTAGAAGACTCCCGAGTTCTTCTGCTCCCTGGAAATTTTGACTCTTTCTCTCCTGCCTCAAAGGGCCAAGTTATTAATAAACTTAATGTTCTTCCTCTCACTGCTTTCTACCCACAGTTTATTAACAGAAACTGCATAAACTAAAAAAATTAAAATCAAGATAAATTTCTAATAAATGTTAGAGGGACTACTGCGTGCTCACACACAAAATGTTTGAATGCATTTGTGACTGATCACAGAGCTTTATAAATAAAGTCCAGAAGACTTAAGTGCCTCTTCTGTACTGCATGCTGGACTGTAATAATGCCAATTTGCAATATAGTCATTAAAATTTCTAAATCTCTAAATGCTTTCCTGTTGACGTAAGCTGATTTAAAGTAGGCCAATGAATTGTCCTGTTTTTTCCAGTTCTCTTTGGATTTGTTGATGATGATTAATGATGATTTTGATGATTAAAGGAAAACTGTGAAAATAGCCATCTGTATCAATGGAAGAAAGCTTGTTTACTTCAAGATTTCCTCTAGGATTTTTTAGTTTCTTCAGTATTCTAAGAAATCATTGACTTGGAACAATTTTTTACTGGTATTAATTTCTATGTGGTATAAGGAAAAGTTTTATTAAAGATGCTTATTTGAACGGAAATAAATTTGTGCTCTGTTTATAAAGTGATCTTATAATTTTAGTGCAAAAAATTTGTTCAGAGGTAATCATAATGCATTACACTTCTAATACAACTTTTTGCATTTTCAAAACAAATGCAATCTCATGCTGGTAATATGTTTCCTGCATACTGAAGTTGCTCAAAAATATCTGGTGTCTCTTCCCATTTTACTTTGGGAAATTGCTCAATATGTGAAGCCTTAAAATAATGAAGTAAGTATAAATATAATGAAGAAAGCCTTAAAATAATGAAGCCTTAAAGTAATGAAGGCATAATAGCTTTAAGTGTGACTGTGCTTAAATCATCTGGGGAGTTCTTTTCCTAGCCTAATATGGGCATCTAAAAGGGTGCCCCTATCTTCCCTTCTCCCTTCTTTATTGTAATTAATGCACACTGCATGTGGAAGGTCATTTCCAGCAGGTCATAGCTAAGGTTTGATTGCAGAAGGGCAGTCTGAGCATGGTTCTGACATGGCCTGTGGGAGCTGTACTGTCAGGACATCAGGACAGAGTTTGCCTGCTATGTATAGCCAATTAAGGGAATTAAATGGCTCTCAGTCACTTGGTGAAAAGTGAATGAATTTTCTGCTTCAGGCACTTTGCAACACTTGAAGCTATATTTAGCTCTCTTCTCCAGAAATTTAGGTTGGATGGCCAGGGGGAATAATCTGGGTCTATGAGCAAAGACATTTATGCAGTTGTAAAAACACATGGTATTTTTGTGCCCCAGTGTGTGAAAAGCTAGTCTTACTACTGAAGTAGGTTAATTCTTTCTTCTTTTCCATTACTTTTTCTGTAATAAACCCTTTGTTTAGGTTTTTCTTTTTTGAGGACTACCTTTGTGTCTGTGTTCATAGTCGCATACTGAAATCTTCATATAAACATGTCATCATGCCTTCTTAAAAACTGAATTCCTCACTCTTCCTTGCCTTGCTGAGGAAGGAGGGTGAAGGAGACTTCCACCCTTCCAGAGCCATTGGACCTGCTCCACATGCATAGTGCCAGTGTAGCACTGACTTTGGCTTCCAAGAATGCACTCTCTGTCTTTCTCAGCCATTTGGGCAGTACAGCCTTTCCTCTTGGGTTATGGTACCTGCAGTGAAAGTGCCTAAGTACTGATGAGAGACTGCAACATGCTAACCTGCAAAGAGGTCTAATTAATCTCTTTCTTTTAAGAGGTGTTCAGAGCTCCCATATTTCGTCACAGAACAGATAAGAATGGCTTTAGCCTGGGCTTCAGCAAAAACCTAAGGCAGGTGTTTGGTGATGAGAAGAAATACTGGCTGCTGCCTGTGTTTTCAAGGTATGCTGGTCCTAATGCTTCATTTGTTTAAACTGTTGAATAAGCAGGATCCAGAGAGTCTGGGGGATGGTTAATTTTTGGAAATAAGATATAGTAATACTTTAATAAAAAAAGTTCTTCAAACTTGAGAGATTTTGATATGTATGACACTAATTTTGAATTTTTCAGTTTAGGGGATGGTTGCTCCTTTCCAACTTGCCTTGTTAATCAGGATCCTGAGCAAGCTTCCACACCTGGTGGACTTAATTCAACATCCAAAAAGTAATCTGCTTTTTGTTACCCATTTCAAATAGTTGATTTTTTTTTTTCCTGTGCACTCATAAACAGAATGATGTATAATATACTTTAAAGCGGTAAGCAAATGAAGAGTATCCTTTTAATAAATCCAAGTCATATTTTAACGGTTAAGCTGTAAATCAGGTAATCCTCAGATTTATATTTAAATTTATGGAAATGAGGTGGAGTGGGTCTTTCCCCTGATGTGCTTTGTCTCGGTTCAGTGGCATCCCAGGACCTGAATTTTTCACACCTGCCTAACAGTCAGTATCAGCAGTGTTCTTTATGCATACATGAGATGGTTAGTCAATCTGCCTGTGATACAGATCCATTGCCCTTCATGGCTTTTGGGGGACCCCTGCTATTTATTGTCTGGTGAAAGCTGCTTCATATAAAGGGAATCATCCCTAATGGCACTTGGTCCAAAGCACAGGAAGCTGAATATTAAGTGTTTCTGCTGATAATAGAACATGTTTTATTAGTTCTTATCCTTAATGGACATGACATATCTAAAGTGTAAAAAGTATGCATATTCTCCTTTAAATAAATTTATATTGCATTTTTGTGGAAAAATGTATGTAATGTAAAGTGTGATAAGTATAGTGAATGTGTGGCTAAGAAATGATAATGGAATCATACTGACAATCTTTTATTCATGAAAAAATATATGACATTTCAGCTAGCTATCTACTGACGTTTTAACTTATCCCAGCATTCTGTAGCTTACTCTAGGAAAGAGATTTTAGAGATGTACTCTCCACTATTTATCATGTGGGGTTTCTTGTAGTGAAGAGGAATATAGGTAAGAGTGCATTTGGGGCTGAAGTGCATGTATTAATATAAAGTGGCTGTCAAATTAAAAATCCCTATGCTTTTTAGATTGTGCTTGCACTTGTGACAACTACAGTGTAATGTATGTAATGATAAAAAAGCAGTGATTTATCAGACAAGAAGCAAGGTGAGGTAAGGAAAATACTGCATATGACAAACTGTTAGTAATGTGTGGTAGGTAAGATGATGAAAAATTACTGCAGTTCACTAATGTTCTTTTTATTGGCACTACAGTGAGAGCCATCTGTTTCCTGCAAAGCCGTTGCGTGATTCCCAGAGCCACCTACTTACAGATACACCATCTTGGTCAGAAACTACTGCCAAGGCTGAAAAGGGCAAAGTTGGTAAGGAGCTGACTTATGCTGCAGTGATTGGTGTTGTATAAACTAGTTTTGGAGGATATAGTGTAACAGTGATTACAGTCACATGGTTTGTACTCATGAACCAAAATTCAGGAAGCTTTTTTTTAAATACATGCTTGTAGGAAGTGCCATGTGTCAAGCTGCTGTGCCTTTCCCAGTTAAACCTGACCAAGGGATATCAGAGCACTGATACCAGTAGGTGCTAATTATTTTTTAAGCTAGGCCTGATAGCACCTTTGATAACAAATTGCTTATAAAAGAGGTGACACCTATTTGCAGCTAGTGAAAAGCTATGGGACAGGACTAGACTTGTTAATAGAGTAATGACTTTAAAATGATTGTTGATTCAAGCTTGTATTATTTGCTGAAATAGACATGAGACCTTTCTATTTTTTGTCTTTAAGGTATGAGCAATCCTGCATTAACCATGGAAAATGAAACCTAATTTCCCTTAAAAGAAACACCTGAATATGTAAGGAAAGGTATGTTAATATCCTCTGTATTTGATATTTTATTCTATGATTCCTAACCATTTGAAGAATGCACAAAAGAAAATTACTAAAACATTTCCTATTGGTTTTCTTTTCTTGGGTTAATTTTTTTACCACATGTAATAGCACATCAATTCATAGTTTTAAACTAAACCTCCTACTTTTTGATGTGTCATGTTTGCAAATTAGTTTGATCCTTATATTCACTGGTTTTTAGGTAATAGTCTAATACAATAATATTATTATTCCCTTTCTTTAGAAAGATACTTAAATTGTGAGTATTCAAGCTGTTCTGCCAATATTTGTAACGCTAAGTTTGAAAATTAGACTATTCTTGACACTGAATGCAAAGACCATAGCTTTGTCTGCTAAAACAGGTAAAAATCCATCAAATGATGAAGCAAAAAGGATTTAGTCTAATATATAAGCTATTAGTGTCTTGCTCTGAGTCAGGTACTGAGCTGCGTCCTATTTAATAGTAAAAACATGCTGCTAACTGAAGACCAAAGGTGTCCATATGACTTCTTGAGTATTTAATCACCTGCTGTCAAAAACAGCTGAGATTTTCTTGATTTCTTGCATTAATATCTTGCAACACAGACTTCTCAGAAAGCAGGTTTGAGAAGCAGCTAGTAAATTCTGTCAGGTATATAACAGGAGTTGACCTTTACCCTAGGTTGTGGAGAATGAACACAATTATCACATTCAGTCTAGTACTTGAATATAGCTAACTCCACAAAAAAATTACTGAATTAAATTATTTTGTATTTAAAACTGTATTAAAAGTTTGACTCCAGCCCTAAGAATTTCTTTATACCAAATAATTGGTATGGAGGAGTTGTTCCAGCCAGGTCATTTCTTGTCTGCTGTTGGAAGCACCTTTACAGCCATCCTAAAAAAGTGTCTCCAGTGAATGTCCTTCATTTGTGTGTGATATGTGTGACTCTTGGGCACGCTCTCATGGAATAAATGAAAGGCATGGAAATTCATCAGGGAACTGCAGTGATTGCTACTAGAGCCGTTAGGAATGGTATTGCACTGTCAAGGCAGATTATAAAAGTGGTAGGTGTGCAGATACCAACAGATGGGCCCATAGCTTGTACCAAAAAGTTCCCGGAAGCTCAGTTTGGTTCAGAAGAGAAATTTAAAAACCTCTTGGCCCTTACATTCTAGTTTTGTGTTCAGTGATGAAGACACAGAAGACACAGTTCCAGATATAGGTACATCTGCAAAGTTGATGATGATGTGAAGTGTTAGAGGTGTTGAAAATGTGGGTGTCAAATGAACAGAGTTAAAGAGATGAGTGAAGGAAACTCAGTGTCTTCGATTTTCACTGCTCTGTGTGATGTTTTAATAGAATATAAACCCCTCATTCTAACCCTTTGTTCAAAGTGTAAAACGTTGCATTCTGTACTGTTTAATCCATCAGTTCTTTCAACAAAACAACAGCTTCTGGAAGAGACTAAATTACTTACCTCAGGTAGTTTAATGTCTTACATGTCAGCACTAATCAAGAGTAAAATATTGGAGACAGATTTAAAGAAACATTCTTGGACTGTTACAGAAATACCATTAATTGCAACTAGTTTTATCAGGCTGGAGTTCTACTTTCTAAAGTTCTAATGCTTTACTTACTTAAGTAATAGCTTTTAAACTTTAATCTTTCTTTGAAGAGTGTGTACAATCAAACATGGTCTATGAGTGTTCTAAAGATTTTAAAAGTGGGTGGGTTTTCCCATCAGTTTAGCTTGATAAACATCTTGTGCTCTTTTAAAATTATTCTCTTCTTCTAGTCCAGTCTGAGAATGAGTTGTGTTTGCAGACTGATTACTTCGCTCTCTGGGCTTTGGGGGCTTTGTTTGATGGTGTTTTTTCTTTTGGGAAGCATCCATTTTGAAACGTGGCTTTTTAGTGAGAGACTACTTTCAGAAAAGGTTATATCTAGAGTCAGTCTAAAGTCACATAGAGGGGCTCCTGGAAGCTGGTTTTGCCTCACTTAGATTCATGCACTTTCAGAAAGGTAGTAAGGAGTGGTAATTCTCTGACATGGGCATAAGCACCAGATTGGTTGTTTTTTTCTTCTGTGTGGCAGTTAAAACTTTCTGGAGAAGTAACAAAGATAGGTTGCTGTTTACATATATGTGACATACAGTTGCTGGAATAAGAGCCCTTATATAAAAACTTCTTTTAGCTACTTTGCATTTAACTTCATTATATTCTTATCAATATATGAGTGGTATTTGTTCGTAGGGATTGAATAGAATACTTTTAATAGAGCTGCTGAAGTCACCACAACAAAACCAAGTAATTTCATCTTAGATATGAAAAATACAGCCCGCAGCCACTGCCAATGTGTCAGAATTAGAATTTCTGTCCCACTGAAGGATCTGTTCAATATCCTGTATTCTATAATCCTTCATATTTCAGTAGAGGACTAACTACCGAAAGTGCCAGATGTAGTTTAAACTAATGTAAGAGAGAATTCTTTTTTAATTATGTTGGTATCTGCAAGTACTGTAAAAATAGCTCATGTCATTTTATAAACTGATGGCCTGCTTGCTGTGTAGTCAGTACTTATCACTGTCATCGTGAAGTAGATTAATAACATATCTACATATCATATAACAAGGGAAGAGTCTTATTGGGTTCCTCTTCAGGGTGGGATTTTTATTCTACTGTTAGTCACTTTCCCTTTCAAGTTGATGAGACTTGTTACAATAACGTGAAGTATTACTTGATTCTAATAATGTGTTTTGTGATTAATATTCTGTTCCAGTGTAAGAACAAGCTATTGTTGGAAGGAAGATGCATTCTTCCCTATTGGCCAGCTGCTCCTGTCTGCTCCTCTATGGATGTGCTCAGAAAACAAACTGACAGATGATTAGATGTCTCCATGTCACTGCTTGAAACACAAAACTAAACATAGTACTTCTGAACCATATAAAGGATGTTTCAATTTAAAATTACTGGGTTTGAATGGTGAAGGATGATTGAGTATTAGAAAGTGGAAAAAAAGAAGAATCTGTGTTTACAATTGTAAAAATTCAATGGCTGGTTTTATTTTGATATTCAGCACAAGAAAAATGTGACCTCTTTCCTATCAGTTCGTGTTCTTGGCTTAGTTTTGAAAATTCATCTTTTAATTCAAATTGTTGTAAGTAGTTGACTTTAAAATCAAATATTTTGCACTACTGGCTTTATGAATAGGGAGAACAGCAGGTGTTGATGAGGAATAGTTTAGTGGCTTGGTGGACTGTATTTTCTTTTGACCCCTTGATGAGAAATTTTTGAAGATAAGAAGACCTAAGTGAAGTGTCTGACTATTTTTGGAACATTTTTTGGAAAACGTTGTTGTAAAAGCTCTGTTTTCCCTCAGATCTGCCCTACCAATAGTTTGAAAAGTTGTTGAGAGGGAAAAACATCTTTGTTTAATTGAATGCTACAGTGGGCCACTGCTCAGTGATGTGATAGAAAGCCTGTGTTCAGAGGGGTAATACAAAAATGAAACCAGCCAGCTAGGGATTTTGGTGGAAGCTTCACAGAATAGTCCTATGAAATGGGATTTTATTGTCCCATTTGGAGCTCTTACCCCTTTGGGAATCATATGTTGGCCCTGAACTGTGATCCAAAAGGCTTTTTACCAATCTGTGTTAATTACTGAGGGCCACTGTCTTTCAAACTCCTAATTTCTGATTAATCAATATTCGTCTCACATTTATTTTTTCACTTTTTCTCCAAGACACTGCCTTTCTTACTGCATAACTGCAGTACTGTTATAACTTGTGATATTTGCATTTACAGGACAATGGACTTTTGATTGCAATACCAAAAAGCCAAGCTGCTGCACATAGGAAATTCCATTCAATTAAGTTAGGAGCTAGCAGCTTTCTTCAGATCAGAGCTTACTGACCAGAATAAAAGAGGCATTTTTGGCTTTCAAAGTCAAGGAAGTTTCAGCAACACAAATCTAATTGTCTTGTGCCTTTTGTATACACTACATTTATGGTATCAGTGTTTACATTTAAATGCAAATTTCTATTCTGAAAACAACTTTAGGAGGAACTTAGTTATGCTTTTTAGGAGGCTAGATAAAAAGTCAAAAAAGAAAGGTGAAAACCTCTCAGACTATGCTGAGTTCGGGTGAAAAAGGAAAATGCTTCTATTATCAAACCTGAGTTACTTAGTAGGTTGGTTCACAGTGTACAGAGGCCAGTCGTTTGCTTAGGAAACTGGCAGCAGGACTACATGATATAATACTGAAAGCAAAGTATACTATCATTAACTCTTCTACCAGCAGGTAACTTCAAAATTTGTCTTTCTTGGGTTTTAAGTGATAGCTGGTGTAGCAAAATGTGGCGCTTTTTTTTCCCTCTAGTGAGGGAAAATGTATTTATTTTACTTTTTTTTTAATCTAAAAATTTTACCAGCCTGAAAACATCTGTTTATTGCCAGAAGTGCCAGAGTGTGGATCCCTTGATATAGAACACCTTTTTTAAACTAGCATGAAGGTAGCATACAGTTTACATGATGCCTGCAGAGATCTAGTTACCAAAAGATTTTTTGCAGTTCTTTATTCAGTGTTGTTCTGTCAGCTTACCTCATATTCGTGTTTGTTTAAAGGCGAACTTGTCAAGGGATAAGGGGGAGAGGGAAAATATATTTTTTAACACTTCAGGTTCTCTATCTGTAGAGTCTTGTTTTTTATGCAGTTAGTCACAGGGTGGTTTGTCATGGAGCATGCATTTAAAAATATTGAGTAGAAAGTTGAAATTCAGCTTCAGTGTATCTTGCGCCATATTTTTATGTAAAGACAAAAAATTTCTTCCCCAGCAAAACACATCATGGAAATGAAACTCTCTAATACAGATGTCAGTCTCTCTGTGTCCAGGGCCCTGAGATCTCTCAGTAAGGCTGGGGATCAAAGTAGAGAAAGGACAGGGATAAGGAATCAGGAAAACCTGGCTTCTCCATGCCTCAGAAGTCACACTTGGAAAGCACAATAGCCCTAAAATAATCTGCAGTTTTGTTGCAGCCAGAGGCTGTCCCCCTCACAGAAAACTGATGGAGGCATGGGAAACAGACACTGATGGAGGAGAAAAGGAAAGAAAGGATGGTAGCTCAGAGGTAAAGATTGAGCAGATCTGGCTGTGAGGGCTGTAGCTACATTTGGATGGGCATGAGCTGTGTCTCCATGAAGAGCACTGTCAGCAGGCTTTGAGGGTTCCTGGCAGTTCTCACTGTGTAGAGTATGGACAAAATCGAGCTAATCATGCTCCAAAGTATTAATTTCTGGTGATATGACTGTAGTCTTGGCTTTAAACTCTCTAATACTTTCTATAACAAAGTGAAAATTCTCTTTTTGACATACTGACCCATGTCAGTGTTACAATGCACACAGGAGAATTTGTGAAGAAGTCAGGGTAGCAAGGATGCAATGTTGTTTGTCTGCTTACACTGATTCTCCTGCCCTTTATATTCTTGCTAGGCACTTTACTACAGCCTTTTATGTAATTTCTGTATTTTTTTTAAGGAGTGCTTTTTACCTACTGTACAGTTACTAATCTACTTTTTTGCTAAAAAGAAAATAATATCCCTGATATTTGTCTAGAGGTATGACTGCATTTCAAGCTTTAGTGGAAGCTGGATGAGTTCTGCAGACTTCTCAGATGGGCCTGAGTCCCAAATGACAACAGAGTTAAATTTATTTTGTATATATGTAAACAGTCATATGAACCATAGCTCCCTATATGTGTAAAACATTTATTTTATCTGTAGGTTAGAACAAATAAAAAACATCTCAGAATCCAGAAGTAGTCCACACATACTCTATATCAGTAGATGTACTGGTGATAGAGTACTCAAAGTCTTCACAGAGAACTATTTTTGTTAAGAAAATGGAACACAATCTTTGTGAGCAGTTAAGATACAGCTGTTGTTATGCACTTTAATTCTTTAACTGGAGAGAAAAAACACTGTCCAGTTTAGGTTACAGACTGAAAGTTCTTTAGTAGACTGTGGCTGGGCAGGTAATGAACAAAACAAAAATCACAGAGTGGCAAAGGTTGGAAGGGACCACCACTGGGGTTATCTGCTCCCTGCTCAAGCAGGATCATCCTAGAGCACATTGCACAGTATGAAATACAGGTGTTCTTGAGTATCTCTTGTGAGGGACACTCCAGAAAGGAAACAAGTTTGTTTCAGTGTGTGGAATGCTGCAGCTGTTTTTCATCATTATTTGGACTGAGAATTCTTTCGCTGGTTTGGTTGACTAGTGTGTGGAGGAGTAGGAGGAAATATATTTCTACATAAATTTAGTGTATAACTTTGCCACTTGTTAATGTATTGCTCACATAAATAAATGCTTCATGTTCAGCATGCCATGTATGTAGTAGTCATTGACCCACTACCATCAGTTTCACTGATCGTGTACCTGAACAGCAGAACATCATCTCTACTGGGATTCACTACCAACATAGTTGCTGTAAATGTCCCCCTCACCTCTTCAGCAGGAGTCTTGGACTTCTATAGGTGCATTTCCCTTCTCCAAGGTCTACCTCACAACACACTGACACTGAAAGAAGTTGAGAAGGAACAAGTTCTTCTATGATCATTCATGAGTGAAACACTCCATGCCTTCATGCTCTCAGAGCAAAGCTGCACTCCTTTGAGTACTTCTGATGGTCAAAAAGGTGGAATTTTGTCCCTGCAAAAAGGGCAGGGAAGGAGGGAGGGGGTGTCTTAAACCCCCTATACTTTATAGAAGTGAGAAGGTACAAGAAAGTACAAGAAAGATAGCTCCTAACCATGACTGTCACCCACAGCAGCTTTGCTTCATAAGGGTTCTCCATTCTCTGCCAGGCCAGATTCTTCAGAGCTGCCTGACTTTCCCCTCTTTCCTGAAAGTCTTCCTTAGTAAAGTGCTAGATCCACCTCCTGTGCAGAGAGGAGTGAGACTGTCAGCTCAGGGACATCTAAATCTGCAGAATAGTTATGTAAAGGTGAAAGCAGCTTTTACCTCTTCCACTTCAGACGTAACTTCTATGTTTTTGGTCCAAGCTCATCCTGTTTTTAAAACCCTTCCAAAAATAATGGTATTGAACCGTATACAAATATTCTCATCCAAAACAAAAAAAAAAGTGCTGCTTTGCAGTGGGGGTGGTGGGATGTCTCTATTGTTACTTCACTTCCATCTATCACCTGTAGTAGGATGGGAAAAGCAGCAGCCTTCTGGGATGAAACTGAGCAAGTAACGTCTGACACAACCTAAGGAATGCATTGCCATGTTCCCTCAGAAGTTTTTCAGTTGTTCCTTCTTTAAATTTTTTATCATCTTTCTCTTCTTCCCTTCCCTAGAAGTACACATTAAAAGTGCTTAATTGTGAAATGTACAATCACTACTTATGTTCACTTTATTATTCTCCCTCCCAAAGTTGATTCTCGATAGGCAATTCCTTCATTTCTCCAAGTTGTCACTTATCACTGAAATACAGTAACTCAGACATCCTGAAATCCAGTATTTGAGGCATTGATCATATCCTTCATCCTAGATCACTGTAAGCCCAAGCAGAGGGTCCCAGCAGTTTGAGTGCAGCAGTTGAAAGAGCGAGCCATGAGCCATCTCCCCTTTTCTCCCCCTCTGCATGCTCAGTTTAACTGATTGACATAACTGGAACAGACCCAAAGTCATCACTTTATGAAGTCACTTTGCTATTTTTTTAAAGTCTGAAAATAGAATAATTCCTAGTTCAGTTAAGAAAGAACTCCTGGTATAAAGGCAAAAATAGACAACACACACACTTACAGCCTGAACAACAGGAACTTGTTTCCAGTTATTTTCTGTCACATCAACACATTTAGCTGGTCGGTATTTCAAATAGATACAATAGTAAAAATCAGCAGCTTCACACAAAACACTGTCATAGTACTACAGCTACTGTCCAGAGCATGCAGAGGGACAAGAATGAAGGTCAGCTATTATATGATGAGAAGCAAAGAAAGGGTATTGCCAATGCAACCTCACCTCTGCTTCCCTGTCCTACAAAAGACAAAGCACATTTTCTGTAACACAGCTTAAAAAGTTCATCTGCTGCCAACTTCTACCTGATACACAGAGAAGGGAAAAGGCTTCCCTTCCCCTTTCTCCAGTTCTTCCTCACATTATCCAACAGTTAACTGAGGCAATTGTCTTAGGAGCACGGGAAAGAGCACTCTTGGGCAAGACAATTCTCCTACTTAACAGAGAAAATAATATCTGTGGGGGCAGAAGGACACCAGTCTCTGCAGAAATCAAATCTTCACAGTGGGCATGAATGGGCAGATTTATTCCCAACGCAAGACTGCTAAAATAGTGCAGGAGAATCATCATCATTTCTGTACCTGTGTGAGAGTAGCGCAAGAGGGAAATAAACACCAAATAGGCACCCTCATGGAAGTGAGAAATAACTGCCCATGAACCAACCAAGGTGCACTAAACATCAGATATACCAGGAAAATAACTTCATGGTATGAATAGAAAAGTACACAGAGAGAACTGATTTTACTCTATGTAAAAATCGGGATTTATTCTTTGTGAGATTTTGTTCAAACTCCACAATTCTGAGTAGTTAGACAAATACCCAGAATTCTACTGGACGCTTTTGGCTTTCTTTGCCATCACTGACATGGTCGTGTAAAATAAAAGTCTTGAGAAGTCTGTTTTATGTAAAATTTAACTTACCTATTTTAATAAACTGCAATGAACCCACACCACTCTAAATCCATTGATATGTGAATATTAAACTTTCAGGGAATTTCTGAAAACTGCTTCAGTATAAAAGTGTTTTCTTTCAGTGCATGTTCATTTAAGTGAGTCATTAGTTAATTCAAGGTTGAAAAACCAATTGGGAATTTAAAACAGAACTTACGTTCAGTTTGTTTTCACATTCCTAACCTGATCTTCCTCCAACAAAGGATAAGTTTTTCTTATTCCAGAATTTGCTAGGCATCTCAGGGACCTGGGATGCCTAAAGGCAGGTCCTAAGAGTAAAAGCCAAAGCAAAGAGGGCATTGAGTAACTTGGCCTTTTCCATATTCTTTGTAAGTTAGTCTTCTGCCCCCACTAATGTCACATTGCTCCTGCTGTCCCTGTACAAGCTTTTCTTGTCTCTCACCAGAATCAACTTCAGATAGACTTGGCTTTTCTTAAACCAACCCCTTCATCCACACTTCAGACAATGTCACATGTCCTGCTTCCACCTTTCTGTGTTTTGAGTTGAACCAGAAGCACTTTGTTCATGAATGCAGGCTTCCTGCTACTTTCCTTGGATTTTCAGAGTAAGGGAATGAACCATTCTTGAGCATTGAATAACCAGTCAGATAAGGTAAGAGGAATTTCTTGGATGCCAGAATTTATAGGTCATCAGCAAATTCATGGGAGAAAAAGCCCTAAATACTCAGAATGTGTTCCAGACCTATTTTCCTCCACCTCAAGGATGCTTCTTGCCTAGTTTCAATGAGGAAAGGAACTAAATGCTTAAAATAAAAATTACATACATTAAAAAAAAATAGTGACAGAGAACATAAGGTTCCTGGAACACTCATCTGACTCCAGAAGCCAAAAATACAAGTGTATTAAAAATAGAAAGATCAGATATAACAGGTTTTGATACTGCATTTCTTCTGACAAACCTACTCAATAACAGTGTGTTTTAAATGGGAAAAGCAGAGGAGGCCTAGAAAGAGAATTCTTGTCTCTGAACAAAAAGGTGCATGTCTAGACAGCTGGAACTGTGCCTGCACATGAATTTTTGTAAAAGCAATTAAAGCTGGCCACTTCGGAAACAGATTTCAGACTCTCAAGTTTACATGTAATGGTCCTACACATAAGAAATTACATTTTTCATAATCTCTACAATTCACAATTTAAATCACTCCTTAATGGAAACTAAATCTAATTTTGCCAAGGAAATGAATGATGCACAGATGTCTCCCCAGCTGCAATCAACTCTCAACAGACAGATCACAGTGGTCAGACCAAGAGTTCCCTCACAGAATAAAGCATAACCTGTTTCATGATGACCAATGGTTTTTGAGAAATGCTTTTGTTACTGGAAGAAAACTCAAGGGTAGAATTCTTTGAAGTCAAATACTGGTCTAGTGGAAGGTGTCACTCTCCACAGCAGGAGGGTTGGAACTGGGTAATCTTTAAGGTTGCTTTCAACCCTAACCATTCTATGATTCTATGACAGGAAGCAAAGAAAAGCACTGCACAGCATATGGGATACTCAGCAGTCACTTCAAAAGCACATTCCCATCGGCACTGTAACTTTTACTGTAGGCACACATTCAGAAGGCTCTAAAAACTTCCTTTGATCCTCGATTAAAAACCTACTTCAATACAAAAACCTATTAAAGTCCTTCAAAGTCATTCTGCTCAAGTTAACTAGATAGCTGCATCCATATGCTTTAGGCAAAGCTACTACTTTAAAGCAAATGCTTCAAACTTCAGGGGTTCTTCATTCCATGTCTATGCAAACTTCCCCTGGAGGCCACAGTAAGAATTCATCCTGCTTTCACTATCACTATCTTAAAGCCAAAGACAACTGAAGTTAAAACAAGTCACCATCATCTAATGCATAATGGTATAAAAGTAATAATGGGATTAGGATGCTTCAGAAGTAGATTGCAATCACACCTCTTCCAACTCAGGACATCAAGAATTAAACGACTGGGAACCCATGAACACAATTCTGCTCCGAAGGTGAAATCAGTCAGGGAGCAGCGAGTTAGATCCCTCTGTATCAGCATGTAGAAAAGAACTATCATGCCTAACAAAACAGAGCTGAACTGACTAAATAATTACATTCCAGGAAAAATTTTGCAACAAAACCACCAGTCTGTTGTTATGTAAGAAAACATTTCTTAGGCCTTTATTTACAAAAGCTTTAAAAACAAATACCCTCTGTTATGCAAATTACTTGTTTAAAAAGGACCGCCCAGTTACATCATCATAATTCAATGAGAAAAAGGTGTTTGATTTTTTTGCTTTAAAGTACAAGATAAAACAGAGTAATTGGTGAACATTTGGAGATTTTTCTGCTATTGATTTCCGTGTCAAACATACGTACGCGCGCACACGCACAGACACACGATGTCATGCATTCCATCATTCCAGGCTAGTATTTAGCTATTCAGTACCAAAAATCCTTCCTGCACAACTGCTCTGTACACATGCTATGCAGAGTTAAGAACATACTTTAGGGTCCTTGAAAACAATATATCTAAAATATATTGTAAGATATACTCAAAAATAAACTAGCATTACACTCCTCAGGTAACTTTATTAGCTCGAAGTTATTTATATTTTGTTGTCTTACAACAAATATCTGTAACATCTGTCGTAACAACTACAAAAAAACATGATTTAATTGTCCTCCTAATTCAATTTAAATAGCATTTTTTCAGATCTTTGGGGTTTATCTTCAACTAAACTGACTTACAAAAATCATGAAATCAAGTACATAATAAATATGACTTCATAAAAAATATCTGAGGTGTACATTACTAGGATAAAAGCCACAAGGTTAATCAAGGGAAATGTGCCGTTACAAGACTCCTACTTTTCCATTATCCTTCAGCTCTCAGCTTAATGGCAAAAAAGCTAAAGTCATAGCTGTTCTTTTCCTGAAGGGTGTAAAGCTGTTTTTTCAAGCCTCTTTCCCCCATCACAGAGCGGTTTTCAAGCAGCAGGCCAACTAGCAGTTGACGTGTGCAGGATGTGTTGGAAGATGACCAAACACTAGTAAAGTAAGAGCAATTACTATGATTTCAGTAGTTTGTTTTGCTTGAACAAACAGATTATGCAGCAAATAAGACCCATGTGTGGGTTGAGATACCAAGGAAATACAGCTTGAAGCTGCTGAACTTGGCAGATGATTGTTTTCTAGCTGAGGGCAAAAGAAAAAAACCAAAACAAACTTCAAATAAAACAGAGGATCTGAGTCAGAGTTGCTCTCTAAAGTGCAAATTTGATGGTCCACAATCTTGAATAGCTAAAACGCCTGCATACTGGAAAGAACAGACATGAAGGGGGAAGTTAGTTATAATCAGAGCCAATTAATTTAGAGAAGGGAGGGGAAAGACAAAATTGGAAGAACGATGTAGGCAAGTTTACCAGAATATTCATTATCATTCAACTTTCCCCTTCTCTCTGCCACACTGATCCTATACACACTTCTTTACAAATGGGCTTGTTAAGAGGCCAAAATGTAACCCAGAAAATTTTACGTATCAATATTAAGATCAAAATCTGTGATAGGAACAGTCAAGTTTAGTACATAGAAAGGCAGAAAAGAAAGTGTGCTGAGAAAGGGGGGAAAAAAGCCTTAATTGTCCAAGGGGTTCAATCGGAGATAAAACCTATATACAAGCATGTGGAGGTCAAAAAGACGGCCTTTCATTTCATGTCATGACTGTTTGTTGGCTTCTTCTTCGTAAGCATTTCCTGTGCCATTTTGTACATAAGATGAGCCAGAACCAAGACCGTATAAGTGGCCACAATATTTGGCATCGTCAATGTGATCTTCAAAGAACATCTAAAAAGTTAAAAGAGAGACATTAATTATTGCAAAAAGAAAAGGTTCTGTTTCAATAGAATTGTAGAAAGGATTTTGAAAGATTAAAAATTTCAACGAAGATATCAAATCCCAAGGTGCAAAAGATGATATAATTAGTATAATAAAACACTTAATCTCAACGCATTATCACAATGTGTTATATAACACATATTTAAATCTGTCAAGAAGTACAATCAGTCTTCCTGTGCACCTCTCCCAACTAAATGGCCAAATGCAATGTTTTCACAATTTGGTATTATTAGTCACCACTCACATACCTGCAAGAGCAACAAAGCTATTTCTCCATCAGATTTCTGTGGTGCTTCTTACAGGCATATGCTTAGTATCCATCATCAGTGCCCGTTCTCTTACCTCTCCTCAGTGTGGAGTTTCCACCATACAATGTCTTGGAATAGAGATGTCCTGATTTATATTATATATATTTGGGGGTGGGGAAGATGAGCACAAAACCCATTATAGAGTTTAGAGAAATGCAGAAAGATGCATTTTCAGGTCCTCATGGAGGGGGACTTCATTTAATGATGAACAGTAAAATTTTGTAACAAGACTGCATTTACACATTGCAAGTCTAAATTGCAAATGGAACCTTTCAGTGGAAGACAAAATAAAGCTCACAATATTCTGAAACTCTGCCTTTCAGACTTGGGTTTTCAAGTACAAAATCACAAATTATCATTCAAAAATAAGACACACACATACACAAATATTTTTCACCTAAAACCTTCACAGGAATCCTGGACATCCCAGTGGTTCACATTCTGAGTCATCATCAATATCAAAAATTTAAGACAGGCAGAAGAAGTATGCAGAAAGAGAATGCATGCAATATATAATCTAAACACGGAGGCCTGTATATACCACACAGCTCAAAACTTCTCCCTTTAAGCTTTGCTTTTAGCAGGATGGAAAGTTCTGTACTGTAGGAATCAGAGACTTTAATTTAAAGTTTTACTGCCCCCAGCAGTTCTTAATGAAATAAAACAGGTAGGAAAAGCTCAAAATAACAACTCTACTTTTGTAATACCATTATTTAAGTATTCCTGATGGCACGAAAAGGATCAGTAACTTTTTTGGCAGGCACTCCAAGACCCAGCAAGTAAGTTGCATCTCCTTCACACTAACTAGTAACAAAATTCTGTGCCTCAAAAAGCACTGCAAAGTGAAGTCTTTTTACTCAAATACATTTTTAAACACTGAATTCTGCTGAAAAGCTTTAAAAATCTACATTAAATGTATTTCTCTCTGCTTACTACTGTGTAAGTTTCTTATCTAGAAATGCTGTATTTGCAGAGGGTATTTATAAGTACTGGGGAAAAAATTCATTTTCAGTCCATGTCTGTTGGCTTAATTAAGCAAGTGTGTTGCCCTAAGAAACCCTCAGATTTCTACTTCTGGTAAAAGCTTTTATTAAATAAATTCAACCAGCTAGTTTGCCACCTAACTGCATCTCATTAAAGAAACTATCATGAGGTTGAACCTTTACTCTAGAAAACTAACCTGGAAAGGCTGTATCTTAAGCATGATTATCATATGCTTCCCTTTCTTTGCTTTGGATTTTGCTTCAAATTCAAGAGTGGACGTTTTCACAACACCAGGCAGACAGCAGGTAGCTGCACTGGGCTTGGATCATACCAGAAACATAATCCTTTTTATTGCATCTGTAGCCCACAACCTGCTGGACAACTGCATTCCAGCAGAGGCAGAACAGAGTGCTAGGATGAGCAAACCAGCTTAAACCATCATTCTTTATTATTCAGCTGCTGTGCCACTAATATTTGTCACAATCTCGTGGTCATTTTCTCCTTCATACAAAAGACTGGATTCCAGAAGGTAGACTTCAGCATGTAGTACTTAACATGATTAAACTATGAGGTTTGATATTGCCATCTGTTTTGACATGGTAAACGGCATTGAACTGCTGGAAGAAAGCCATGTTCTGATGCACTGACACTTGAGTGCAACTGTTCTCCAGAAGAAACCTGTTTGACATTTGATTGTTCTGCTAATGTGAAATATCCTAATATTTTCCTGTTGTATTTCCTGTTATATGCAGACAAGTAGCAAGTAAACGAGAAGCTTCTAAGACCTGACTATCCTTGCTGTAAACCTTGAATTAACTGACCTTTAAAACCTTAGTTAAACTGTGCTTCACTCAATGGCAAGGAAAAAGAATTGAATGGAAATTCTCCAAAGCAGCTTGGAAGTCATTATTTAATATACCTCTAGCCTGAAAATTTAGCTAGAAGTGGTTCATCAACACTCCTTCCCCACCTGTCAGCCTGCCACAAGCAGCAGTACACACCAGGTGGATATTACCAGGTGGATTTTTTTACTCTAAAATAAAATTGGCTTGAGTACAGTCGCCCAGAAAGGAGTCTGGCTTCAGCAGTTCATAAATCACTGCAGCAGCCACCTAAAAAATGGCACCCTGCAAAACAGGTGAGGAAAAAACATCCAAAAACAAAACTCCACAAAAAATCCGAAAGTCGGGCCTAGGCCAAAATTGGGAAGAAATACAGCAAGGAATCACTAAGGCTGGTTTACACTTAAATAAAAATACAGGTGGTCTCATTTTTGTCAAGAAAGGATTGACCCCTGAAGCCCTTCAGAGACCTCCTTAAAATACCACAGACTTAGCAGAATCAGCAATTCCATGTCACTATCAAGCACATTACTATCACGGAAATAAAAACAGTATGTCCACCTACTTCTCTCATTTTGAAAAAGGCCATTCCTGTGAGTAGAGAATCGGATCCTGCCTGATGCTGTGGTCCTATCCTTTCCAGCTCTAACTGCTCAGCCACTTCTTGTAATCCACCCTGAAAAACAAAACATTTTTGTTAAATGCTGAAAAAAGTTGAATTAGAACATGGAACAGCTATATTTGGGAAAATGTGTTACACAGACCATACAACCTCAGGCATATTTTAATATCTGCATAGTAGCTGAAACAGTCATTTTACTAGATAAATGAATACCAGGAGAATCAAATTTTCTATATCAAACAGTATTAATATTCTCTGTCAGTATTGACTAAATAAAGCCGTATCTGCAACCAACAAAACTAGTACTCCTTATGTTCCAGCTTCTCCAGTAACTAGATGTCATTACTTAACAATTCCTTTAAGATGACTGTTGATACAATGCTTTAAAAGGACAGACTACAGAGAGGCTGTAGAGAACACGCCAAAGCTGCAAATCTATCTTCTCCAGTTTAGAAAGAAATTTTTTCTCAGTAAGCTTATGTGAAAAATTAGCTCCTTAACTGTAGTCACTAAATAAATTAGTGTCCTCTCCACAACATAATAGCTTCTACACGTGAGAGCAAAGCTGTCAAAATTTGGTTTGATTTTACACAGATAACACTGATCAGCTGAAAGAGAGACATTTTATACTTAACCACAATCTTTTTATGCTGTGAGCACATGATTGCACTAAGATTTTTTTTTTTTAATTCATTAAGCTATAAAGGTACTGGCAAGACTAAAGCACATGCTTAAATATCTAGAAAGATTAAAAAAAAAACAAACAATCTTTAGTGCTGTCGTAAGCATTGAAAGGCAAAAATGTTGCACAGAGGTAACACTTTTAAATAAAGAATGCCTAGAGTTCACCTTCCCGTGCACTCAACCTGTTTCAAGTACAGGAAGAGAAGTAATAAGAGGCAAAAGCATTACAGTCAAAATTAAAACTCGTGGAGCTATAAAGGAGTCCAAACTGAAAATCAGATCAAACATTATGAAAATTCCGGTGAATCTTATGGCAACATGTTTGGGTCCAGGGTTTTGTTTAAAATGATGGAAGCTTCAATAATAACATTCCCAAATAACACCTACAAACTAACATAAAAACTTACTACTTCTATTGCTAGTTTTAGTCTGTCTTGAGCAGCAGAAAAACACCTAACAATACCTGATCACTCCCTCCACACCACAATACCCTGACCCAGAAGCAAGCCCTTTCCCCATGACTAAAAAAAGACGTGAGGTGTCCCAGAATAACCTCAATGTCCTAGCCATGCCTCATCCTGACTACTGCAAAAGTTTAGCCTGTCCTGGCTGGAATCAGGACATTATCCATTTCTTACTCTATACTATGTCACGTCCAAATCTTCTAACTTCCAACTATATACATATATTCACACATACAAGCACAGATACAATTTCTACAGTCAATGGCCTTCCCTCTGAGATGTCTGTTAATTTAAGTCCATTACTGTGAGTTTTATTTATCCTAGATGTCTGCTGGGGCAGGAGGGCTGGTGTGCTGTCAGTTCATTACAAGTTGCATCAGGAGCTCACAAGTGGTGTATGTGGACCACGCCACACTCATTGGCTACAGCAGTTTGGCATACAGTGGCAGTGGCATTCAGCAACCAGTATTATACAATTCAACATTACAAACTGTTCTTACCCAAAAATCAAATCCCCTTGAAGTACACATCATTATGTTTCCCCATCCCTCCATGGGGAATTTTTACCCAGGTCCTTGAGTAAAAACAATCTCACAGATGGGTTTGCTTTTGCTTGAGACAGGACTAATCCAAACTGTCTTCCCTAACATGCTGCTCATATGCACAATGGGGATTTATCCCCTTCTATGGTTGGTGGAACCTTGGGTGTTAACTAAGCAGATGGCCTCTGCTTAATGTAGAAGCCAATGTTAAAAGTTTCTACCACCCATTGCTTTCAATGATTTTAACAGTCCATTGTACCATCTAATTTTCCCATTGGATGGTGCACGATAGGCAATATGATGCACATACTCCATACCGCGCTCTCTGGACTAGGTGTCTACAAGGTTATTTCTGAAATCAGCGCACTCCACTTATTCCACATGACATCAGTGGCATGATGTGTGGAAGGGACTTTCCCTTCAAACTTCCAGACCAGCACTGGTAGTTGGGGTGCCAAGAGGAGCTGTGCTTTGGTGCCAATTGCTTGAGGCAGCTCAAACTCCTCCATAAATGCCAGGATCTCTTCTTCAACTGGGACACAGCAGGCCTCAGATCCTTTGTACCCCAACTCTAGAACCCAGCTGTCATTTGGAGCACTTACTTCACACCTTGTCTGGTGTGAAACACCAGATTGGCCCAAGGGCTACTGGATGAACAATCTCCCATTTAATTTGTTCAAAAGCTTGTTGTTGCTCAGGACCCCACTTTAAATCATTCTTCTCCTGGGTCACTTGATATAGAGGACTGATAATTTGACTGTAATCTGAGATATGCATCCTCCAAAAACCCACAGCACCTAGGAAAGCCTGTGTTCCTTTCTTGCTGCTTGGTGGCGATCTAGCTGCTTTGTTTGTTCACCACATCAACTGGAATCTAATGACATCCATCTTGCCATTTTGCTCCTAAAAACTGAATATCCTGGGCAGATCCTTTGACCTGACTTTGCTTTATGGCAAAACCAGCCTTCAGGACGATCTGGATTATTTTCTCCCCTTTCTCAAAAACCTCCTCTGCTGTGTTCCCTCATACAGTGATGTCATCAGTGTACTGTAAATCTTCTGGAACCTCGCCCTTTTCCACTGCAGTCTGGATTGGTCCATAGCAAATGATGAGGCTTTGTTTCCACTCCTGGGGCAGTCGGTCCCAGGTGTACTGGATGCTCCTCCAGGTGAAGGCAAACTGTGGCCTGCACTCTGCTGCCAAAGGAATGGAAAAAATGCATTAGCAATATCAATGGTGATACTGAACTGGATTCCAGTTCATACTGAAGTTCTAGCATATCCGGCATAGTGGCACATAGTGGTGGTGTGACTTCATTCAGGCCATGATAGTCCACTGTCAATAGCCCATATAGGCTTATTAAAGGGTGAGTGGGTCTTGCTGACCACTCCCTGTCTCTCCAGTTCACAAATCAGCTCATGGATGGAGGTCATGGAATACCCGGTGTGAGCGGTATTTTCAACGGTGCACTCTTGTGGTTGATACCTGTTGTTCTCTGACCCTCAGCAGTTCCAAAGCAGAAGGGTCTCTGAGAAATGAGGCAAGTTATTCAGCTGTCTAATTTCCTCTGTCTCCACAGTAGCTACCCCAAATGCCCAGATGGCATTTTGGGTCCTGCAGTAATCTATGCCAAGGACACACAGAGCCTCTGTGTATCTCAATAGCAGAGACTCTGGTCCATACTGGTGGGGCATGGGGCATCTCTCCGGTTTGCTTGAGTCTTTTGAATCTGTCCACAGTCTTGGGACAGTCTTTCCACGGTCGAAAAGCAGGTTGATAGGAAGGAAAATAAATGATCTTCATATTACTGAAGTCTGTCACCTGAAGGACTGTTTTTTCCTCCTTTCACTGACATCAATGCCAATGAGCTGGTGAATGACAATGGTGTGCTCCATACAACTTCTGCCACATGGATTGTGTACAATGGACCATATCTGGATCTACAGAGGACTTCTTGTTATTTGAATCCTTACAGATCCAGCACAACTAATTCTCTCAGGTACTGGATATCTTTCTCCATGGTGTTGCACCTGCCTGGGCATACCACTAGATCAGCCATGAGAGAATACCAGAGGCTGAGAGTGTCTGTCCTCTACCCAAATGACCCCCAGGACAGGCATATCAGATGCTTGGCTTCACTACCATCTAGTTTCATATTGTGGGCCATGATATTCCAGCATCAGAGCAGCCAGCTCATCCAGGGCTTTCATGACTGGCAGCTGAAATCTTTTCACTTAGCTCACCCAGGGATACGAATTGGGTGATTATCTCTGGCCCTGCCTCTTCCTCCTGTTGTGAGAGCTGTACTTCCTCTTAATCCTTCACCATGCAAACTGATTTGGTCCTGGATTTCTTCTTCTGTAGATGTGATGGTTACTGATGTGAGTTATTCTTTCAGTTTGGCTGCAGTTTGAGTGGTCACAGCACCTGTTCATCTGCTTTCCTCCTCTTCCCCTAAGGGTTCTCTCTAGCACTGGACTGTGTCCAGTAAAGAGTAGCCAGGCTCAGCATGATTCAGTAAGTTGATTCTTTATAGAGTTGCCACAGCATTCTTCTTGCAAATATTCTGTCACTTTATCAGGGTCCTGTAGTGATACTCTCAAAACATTGGAGGAGAGAATTTTCAAAAAAAATGGCCCACTTTATCCCACATTGCATACTACTCATGACTATCTTTCCTCAGACACATCTCTGATTAACCTTCTTAGAAATCTCTGTCCTGATTCTAGACATGGTGTTGACTGTACTGACTCTAAACATGGTGTAGACCACACTGAGGAGACATAGCTGACATAGGAGCAAGAACATGTTTTCCTTAACATCCAAAAGAAATTGAAAATTCTCAAAAGCTATTCTAACAGGCCTGAAGAAGAAAAAGGTAGCAAAAAGCTGGGGAAAGCTATCCACCCCTATTCTCCCCACAGACTGGGTATGATTAGCAATGGATTCCCAGAGGTAGTGCTAAGGTAAGGGTAGGAGAACAGCACTGAATATCCCAAATGATCCTCATTGCCTTTGGTATTATCATGTCATAAACACGACTCCAATTCATACAAATAACATACATCAACAAAGCAATCCTGATTTGAAAAACAGCACCCTGATGGGCACATAGCACATATATAGAAACATATATGGGCTTAGGTACCACACTCACAAATAGACCAAGCTACATTATAACCATTGGCTCTGAATCTAATAGGACAAATACTTAGATGAAATTTGTTTCCAACCCACTCTGATCAGATCTCAGCCCTTCTTGCCCCACACTAGGTGCTAAGTAAGGCTGTCATGGTTTAGGAATTAGAGATAAGAAAAAAAACAGAAATAGCAACAATAGTAATGACAGAGTGTGCAAGACAAGAAATACAGAAACACCCAACAATAATAGCTGATCACTCCCTCCACCACACTAACCTGACCCAGAAGCAAGCCCTTTCCCCAGGCCCAGAAAATGATGTGAGGTGTCACAAAGTAACTTCCATGTCCTAGCCATGCCCCCTCCTGACTACTGCAAAAATTCACCCTGTCCTGGATGGAACCAGAACAAAAAATTATTAGACTGTTGAGATTCCAATTTAGGTAAGGCTTTTGCACTCCAGATAGGTATGCTTCACTCTTGGAGAAGGACAAATTCTTCCCAAATTTTCAGAGTATCAACCTTCCAAGAAAAAGGCCACAGAATAATTTACATAATCACACAATCATGGTCAACAGCTAATCTACTTCAAACTCTCATTTCACAGCACAGTCACAGAGTTTATTGTTCTGTACAAAAACCCAAATTAAAAGAAAGTTTCCAATGAAGTCTACCAATCTAGATTATTTAGGATTGCCACTACTATCAGGTTTGGAATTGTCTACATGCTTTTTAGACTGTAAGCACAAATTTAACCTATAACAGATTAATATCTCAAGTCAACTCTCAATATGCATGCCAGTAAAGTCATAATAACAGACTGTAAGTTCACGGAGTACTTAACTTCCACAAAAAAAGCATCAAACAGATTTCCAGTTCTGAAGCCTACTTCTCTTTCCAATGCCAAGAATCTTTTTTGGGTGTGTGGGGGCAGAGAGTGGGGGACCTACAGCAGATCAGTGACTATATCATACAAAAAATAACTTAGACAAGTCAATAAAAGACAACTGCACAGCTGTTCAATTCACTGCAATTTAATAAAGATCAAAAGCGACACAGATTAGGAGACAGCATATGCATTTTTAGAGTCACAACACTAAAAGTTTAGAAATTTGTTTCAGCCAGCTTCTCTCAGTACAGTTCAAGTCCACCATCATTTCATCACTGGAAAATTTGGAGAGGTAAGATAGTCCATGTCCCTTCCCCTGCTGTCACTATCAGTCTGCAGGTTAGGTAAGTGGATCAAAATTTACTGCAGGAAAGCTGACCTACATATTCAGCTCTGAAAAAAAAAATAAAAATCACCCTTGTTCTTATGGTTTGCCAAAATAAGACCTGTGAAGGCTTTTCTTGTCTTCCAAAAAAATTTTAGTGTCTCTAAACAATGCAGGTTACACAGAACTATGCCTTAATTATGCCAGAAACTACAATACCCCCTTTCCCAAGCCCACTGGGAATGTCACCTCTGAATGGTGACATGGAACATCAATTTGTCACCTTTTCTATGTCACTAAATTTGGAATATACATTCTGTTCTTGCAAAGTGTGTCACCAGATAGGCACCAGATGCTCCACTTTGCTTCACTGGGAGTGAGAAAACGAGGACCTTCTGGGGCAGGCTCCCCCTCATCCCTAATTTAAGATTCCTGAAGTTTAGGAGCATTTAATTTTTACTCCTGGCATCTGTGGAGAAGTGTTTCTAAGATGTACCCTAATACACAGCCATTTTCCCAGATGATTATACCAATAACAATTGTATATGAACACAGGTAACTATACTTTTCTTACTAACTGGAAGGATGATCTACATTTGACATTAATTTGATTAACAAAGGATTCACACAATTTACTTCCCACAAAAGTAGGCTACTACTCAAAGTGACACATTCTGCTAGCTCATCTCAGAAAGAAACATAAGACTATAAACAGCACACAGATCAGCAGTTCAGCACGATGAACTGGCAAACCATTCCTTAGTTATGATTTGATGTTAGTAAGGTGAGTGTTCTCTTCTTCCTGCAGGTTTTCATTAAGAAATCCTAGAGAATTAAATTACTTTCCATAAAAGCAACAAATCAATTGCCTCAGATGAGTGATGCACCTCACTCCAACAGCAGTCAAGACTCTTAATAGCTCTTTGGCAAGTAAAGCTGTTAGCAGCGCCTTTAGTATGTATCTTTCACTTGCTGTCTTCCCCTTCACACACTTAGCACCAGTTCCCACTCACTCTCCAGTCCAATAAGGTATCCAAATTTTATGCCTGATAGAGTAAGCCAATTAGTAGTCTCACTGGCCTGACATGAGACATTAGTTTCTAGTTCATTTTTTTCCCTAGAAGTCACATGTTGCCCCTGAACATATGTTGTTGTTTATCTTTGCTTATGGAGCCATCTGAAACATTTTTCACTTCGTTTCTCTTCCCAAGACACTTCCACATCATCTTTTTGCAAATATCTCTGCCTAGATGACTGCAGTCCTTTAGTGGACTGCACAATGAGGAAATACGAGTATATTAGACCTATCAATTCTTATGGCTAAGGAAATGAAGAATTAATTCCAAATGCAGGTTTATCATCTATCAACAAAGTATTGTAAATACAGTTTCAACATAACATTTTTAACTGGTAAGCAGTTATAAAAATTGATTTGGATTCTTGCCTGTTTTTAACAGTATCTTTAATATTAAATATATAAATCTTGAGACAACAATGCTTAATATGCACCATCAAAGCAAAAGCAGACAATAAAAACAGAGAAAGTATTTTTAAGCATGACGTACTCAGTCCAAGTGCAAAATTTTTTCCAAACCATTAACAGATTACTTACCTTCAGATTTTTGCAACTCTTCATGAGATATTTTACATCATAGATGACAGGGAAAAACAATCGCAGTATCTCAAAGAAGTCCAGCTCTTCCTCAGGTAAATTGGAGTTTGTCAGGATCTTGATCAGATAGCCAAAGTCATATCCACTGCAAATTAATAACAAAAACAATCTAAGCAAGTGACTTAGAAGTATCCTTCTCACTTCCAACATCAAGACTCCACTGCACATAGACAGGGTTTTCTGCTTAAATTCAATGCAATTAAGACCAGCTTCTGTGAAAAAAACCTAAACTTCAATATAAACTGCCCCGTTGCAGAATCCAGAGAAAACGTTTCAATTTAGTCTGAATGAGGCCAAGTGAAGACACAAAAAGATCTGCCTACAGGAGTTTCTCTCAATCCTGAAATAAGGTAGAGCTGCTGGGTCTTCATCTGATAAAAAGAACTTCCACCAGAAAGACTCCTAAGCTAGCTTTTTTCACATAAGAGTGGAGTTTCTCACTACAAACTGAGACAGAGAGAGACTTCTACAGTTCTCGACATCCAAAAGATTAATGAGTTTCCAGAGCCAATGCACGTTTATGCCTGGAGGAAAGTCTAACCCTCAGCAACAAAGAAGAGGAATTGTCTTTCAACTTTTCCAATTAAATCAGCACAGAGACAAGTAAAATTTTTAATAGCTTGTAGACTATTATTCTTTCTGGAGGCAATGACAGAATAAGCTGGAACAATTTGTGTGTGTACATGTAAGTCTGCAGGAGGCTGCAAGGTAACTGAGCAGTGCTTACTCGTTAGAAGAAATGGTGGTATTATAGTGTCTACATGGTAGAGAGAAGAGTTTGGGAAGGCTTCCTCCTCCAACGGCAGTAACGGGGAAACAGTGTACTTTTACAGAGTTATGAGAGGAAACAAAAGGGTTAAGCACAAGAAAGACAGATGTCAGGTATTAAAGCAGGATTGAACACCACAATAAAAAGGAGCGGTGACTAGTCATGCTTTTTCCTAGGAGGGCAGCGATTACAAACCAGATTATTCATGAGCTGACCATGAAACTCATCTGTTCTGATCCCTTGTAGAGATTTTAAGGACTGCTTAAGCACTATACTAAATGGAAGAGTGATACTTTCTCTTCCATGTTATCAAGTTTGCATTGAACCAATCAGTTCCCAGATTTTACTGACATATAATTTTAAAAATGCCTAACAAAGAAGATAAAAAACACACAGCAGGGCTGCCTCTACTTAAGACTTTACAGTTTTGCTATTCAAGGAACTTTAGCATAGAGCTGAAGGATGATTCAAGTGAGCAGATAGCCACCACAAACTCCAAACTTCTAGCTTAAGACTTCATGTTCATTCTTGATTACACAAGGGTCATACTCAAAACCAAGACTTCTTCAATTTGGTAAATACTGGCCAGGATTTTAAACTGTGAGTTAAGCAATAAAAAAGACAAATTAGTTAAGAGCACAAGACTACTGATCCTGCAGTTATTTAGGATCCACAAAGAATGAGGACTTTTGATGTAGGCTCAAGGCTTCAGCTTGCACACTCAATATAAATAAGTTTACTTTTTTAACCTTTTGTATACAATAAGACTATCTCTGTCATCTTTTTACTATGAATTTCTAGACAGAGGGTAGAAAAACCTTGCACATACTGGGGTAAATGGATTGTTTGTTCAAGTCCATTAATACAAGATGTACAATAGTTATAGACTATTGCAGATCTCCCATGGGGGTTTCCAGTGCTCTAAGCAGAAATTTCATGTTGAACAAATCCTGCACTGCATCTGGTACTTTGAAGCTGTGCTGGCCAGCCTCTGATCTCCACAGCAACAACCACTGGCCAGGGAGCAAAGAAGCCAAAGATAAAGAAGGATTCCAGTTGACTCTTACAAAGTAAAAACTGTAGTAAACTTGGCAAAACAGTAGTTTGGAAGTTTAATTTAATTAGATAATTTGAAGGGGAAGGGAAGCAATGGGAAAGCCCATATCAGCATAAAGCCCTCTACAGAAGAGGAAAAAGCCACATTCGCAAAAAAGGCTGTTCCAAAAGATGCAAAAAGCACTGTTCAGGATTATGGAGACTTACTCCTTTAGTCTACAGTTTATTAACTCACTGAATTCCTGACAATGATCATCCTCAAGGATGATAATGTGTTATATTAAAACTTTCAAGTGAAAAAAACATATCTGTGCTACTCTTCAAAATAAAGCTTTTTTGACTTGTCTTCAAAAGAAAATGTATATGAATAAAATAATAGAAAACAGATGCTCTCAAACACTTCTAATTTCTTTAAAGGAGGAAGTACTTCAAAAAAAGTCAAGATTCCTTTACTATTCATATTGAGAGGGAGCAAGCTATTACAAATAGCAATTTTGACTCAGAATTACAGATTTTTATCACTTGGAAATTGTAGCAGATCCAAGCTTACAGGCATATAATCTGTCACTCCAAGATTAAGATAGATCCAGTAAAACGTAAAACAAATTTTGAGTGGCCACTGCCGAATGCTAAGAAAAGGCTAAGAAAGTCCATGGTGAGCAATTATGTAATTATCTGCTCATTAAAGAAGTTTTCTTCTATTCCTCTAACAGTGATTAGTGATTGGTTTATACCCTGAAGCACACAGGCTTCCTTGCCTTAAAAAACTTGCACCATTTCTAATATAATCACCTGAAACTGCTTAGCACAGCAAGCCACAATCTGTGGAGCTATACAACACAAGCACTCACTCTTACACTCGTTTTGTTTTTTCACTGAACATGGACAGTTCTAAGCAACAAGACAAGAGTAAGATCAAACATGCCCCTATTTCTTTCCCTTACTATCAAGAAAGAATTCAGATAGCCAATTAACAAAGAATTCTACTCAAGCACAAAGCCTCTGAAATACATCAAAACTTGCAAGAGCTGACAAAGCTTTAGTTCATTTTATAACACTAACACAGAAATAAGGCAACAGATTAACTTTTACTAAAATCAGTTAGACAAAAATTATTATTGAAACACATTAGCTTGGAACTTTGCAGCATCCCAAGAACATCTGGGTTTTTGTTTTCAAAAAAGCATGTTTTCACAGACCCTCCAAGGGCAGACAGGGGAGGTTGCACACAAGTGGACACTCAAAGCTTCAGCAGAACAGTCAGTTGAACAACAACAATATCAGCATTTGAGCTGTTCCTTCCTAACTTGTTAGACAGTCAAGCATTCACAGCTCTTTTGACTGATAAAATCACAAATTCAGGGCCTCTGCCTCCTTTCTCATTGACTCAAATATATCTTAGCATGAACACACACAAGATTTGATGACGTTGTCTATGAAGTTGAAGTTGCAATACACAAGATTTGGAGATAGTGCAAATACTTCTTCACTCATATCTGACAGAACTGCACGTCCACACAGTCTTGCCAACATGTCAAGATGCCAAGGCAGCTACATCAAATGCAGAGATAAAAAGCACACAAAGAGAACTATCGAGAAGCAAAGAGCTTAGAAATTAACTGCATAAAAGTTCAATGAAATCAAAGACTAGAAAATGAAAAACAAACCTTAACTTCAATGCTCTTTGAAAAAAAGAGTAATTCTCTTCTCCCACTTACTGTGAGACTCAAATTTTAAGAGCTAGTAGTAATTTAAGCATTTTAAGGAAACAGAGGCAATAGCAGTCAGCAACCACCAAGCACAGCTTTATCAGTTGTCAAAGAACTACTGTGCAGAGAGCCTAAGTGGAACAAATTTTCAACTGAGCATCCTGCTGCCTAAGTTCCCACTGATAGACCATAATCACTATCAAAGATGCATTTAGAAACAGCTGTTCACTATTCTTTGTGGCACATTTTATATGACCCATGCTCATTTATAGCTTTGTATAATTTTGGTTTCCTCAGAACTTAACCCATTTACTCCAAGGTTTTGTACTCAAGATCAACAAGGTCTGAAAAAGCATAACGGCTTTAAACACACTAATAATCCGTGTTTGAAAAATATCTGCTGAACAACTGTCTTAAGAAGACTTCTAAAAACACTTTCAGTGAAATCCACAACAGAAACTCATTTTAGTACAGATGAAACTGGATTTTTATTAATAAAGCCATTTCAAAAACTCTTCATAAGCTGCACCAGTAAAAAACGGCATTAATTGCACATGGCTTGCACTACACTTTGCCCAGTCTCTTAGTGAGGAATTACACACACTAAATATAATTATGCTCTAGAAAGAATCCCTAGTGTAGGAATTGCTCAGGTATATCTTATACTGGGCTCTTAGTCGTCAGGCAATATTGGAAAAACACCAGTTTGAGGCTGAAGCTGCTTCTACATGGCATCCTCTGCTGAGGCACCAGTGACATGCATAACCTGCCTCCCCTTCTCTTCAACCACCCAAGTCATATTACTGTAGTCAAGTAAATCACAAATATACATGTAAGAGCCCTTAATACCGTGTTTAGGAACCTGAAAAAAACTTAATACTAATTTGGCTTTTGTAATTATTATGAGACAATTTAATGCATTCTTCTTACATTATTCTTCCCCAAGGCTCTACTCTAGAAGCAAGACAGTGAGTAAGATTATTTTAGAGTAGTATCCTGAGCTGAAACAGCTGTTAAGTGGAAGATGGAAGTGACAACTGTGCTCAGAGGATCCTTCTTTGTTTAACTGTCTTTTCTTTTAGACCTTTCTGCTTTGGAAACTCCACCTAACACTTTCCACAAAACAAATCTAAACCATGACTTCTGCATCAATGTTATATGCACCCTTCTACTACTGTTAGACATTCCGTGCCAAAACAATTCTTATTTTTGAGTTTGTTTATTGCATAAATAATTCTCCAATTCCATGTTGTTTTGTGTTTTCCAACTACTAATAGTTACGGACAAGGAATTTTTTTTCTAATTTCATGATTTACATATTACTCACCAGTACAACATGAGAGATAAACATGTTTTAGCTGAAACTAGTTTGCTTACAGCCTTGTTCATTCGCTTTACCTTGCTGACTTCCTTAGAAACCAGCATTTAGGACATCTACTCAAAGGCATTACATAGCAATAAGCCTCTAAAGACACTGCTGCCTGCAAAAATTCTGGCATGTAGTTAGCTAAACAACAACTACTGTGTATGTTTTTAAAGTGTTAAATCTTATCAACACTCAAATCTTTCGTATTATGACAGATTCATAGAGATTTAGCATTCACATTTCTATTTCTACTTGAGAGATTGACACCGTTGATGGAATAAGCAGTAAAATATATGCATAAGGCTCATCAGGGATCTCCTTTCAAGTGGTGCAATTTCGTCTGCCCCGATTAGCAGGAGATTTACAACAAACTTAAGAGTGCTTTATAGATCTCTTCACTGATAATTCTCTCCCATGAAACAAATAATATTTCCTCAAGGATTGCTTAGGAACAGTTTGCTTTCAGTAATGTTTCTGTTACTACTTGCACGTGTACAGCGCCACCTGCTGGTTTAGCAGCTTTGTGCTTTTCAGCTTTACAATTTTCTGGTTACTGCACAAACACCAAAACTAAAAACACTAGTAAAGCCCCTCTGTCCTCTGTTCTTCCAATACAAAATGGTGTTCGAGGTATTGCAGCAGAAATATTTCCTCAGTCTTACCAAACAAGATGTAGATATGGGCTACATACACAGCATGTGAACTCAGGAGATGTGAAATCCAAGCTCTAGAATTCAAAACACCAATCAGATGTTGAAACCTCAAATATTTGACATGCAGGATTTACCTATGAAAGGAAAGCCACTTGACTCCTTCACACAATACAACTCCTGATGTCATGAGCAGTTCTGCAAAGTACTGTGTCTCAATTCCTTCCTCTTCGTGCTTTTTAAACTGGATACCAGATGTCGTCAACAGTTCAATAGAGTCCTGAGCATACATATCTTCTCTAAAAACAGAGAGGAAAAGTAAATTCCAAAATCTACAAGCCTCAATGAGATAACATTTCTTTTTTGTTATTCATTCCACAGACTTCACTAGCACAGAGCAATTCGACTTTGTTCCAGGTTAATTAAAACCGAACATTTTTCAAAGATTTTTTACCATTCCTTATCATTTCACCATTCCCAGCACCTCTATTCTTACCATATTCATAAAAAAATTAGTTCCTCCTCCTCTTCCAGTTATCCATAACCACTCTGTTGCAAACCTATGCATGGAAGTGCATCTATATAACTTACTTGGTATAATATCTGTATAAATCACTTGAATTGTGACAAATTAAATGCAACAGTTGAAGCACTAATACATTACATTACAGAACTATGAGAAATACACTCCAGATCCCAGTACTGAATTAGTTCTGTAAATAATATTTCTCAAAAGTTTTTTGTGATTTAAGCTTATGTAAATATTTAGACGTGTTCACTAAAACTTGTTTCTCAATAAAATTGGAAATGGTGTACTTACTCCATCTAGTCAATCCTTAGAATGCAGGTATCCTAACGATTTCTTTCTAAACAACCTTTTTCAAATTTAAAAGCCTATATTGGACCTAAAATTTAAGAGGATTAAATAAAATTCCTCTATGATTTGTCTGATCCTCTCCTACCTCTGCGTTTATTCCCTTTAACACTATTTTTTTTTTTTTGCAATGTCTTAAGGATTTCATGCTGAAATTCACGTTTTGGAGTTTATTTTCTCCCTAAAGTTTTATCTGTATCATTACAGACAAATCTGTTACAAAATTGTTACTTTATCTGTTACAAAAATATGGAATGGTTAAATGAAGAAAAAAATATAATGCAAGCATAAATCTACTTAGAGAATGAAATTCATTTTACTGTCCACAACATACTACTCCACAGTCTCTTCAATTACAGTTTTAAATTTTAATAAAAAACAATCAAAACACAAAAAAACCTAGACAAGACAACCAACATATCAAAATTGACTATTAGATTCAGTCATAGATCTGTATTCCTTATACCTAATAGCAAGTCATCATGCTTTAGAACATAGAGATACATCTTTTTTCCTCCCTCCCACACAGCTGCTCATTAGTTCTCCAGTTTTGAGGCATCAGTTTCTGAACATCTCCATAACACATTGAAGAACCCACCCAAAACAAATGCACCATTTAACAAAAATGGGGTTTCATTCTCGTTGCTGCTCTGTACTAATCAGTTGCATAGCATGATTAGAGAAATATTTAAGATCTTTAAAAGCACACTAAAACAAGACCTGGCTGGAACCACACACACACACAAAAAACACCTTCTAAGAACAACCAACAGTTGTTTTGCTTTAGGAGAACACTTGGCACAGTGCCACCTCCCAAAAGGATGTTTAGAAACAGACAAAAATAAATAAGTTGTCCGTCCACGTTAAAAAAAAATTCTCATTGAGTACTTACCAAGTTCATATTTTTCTATAACCTCCATCAACTAGTAACAAGGTAATTTGGTGATTACCTATATCTTGCCTTACTAAGCTGTCTTATCTCTGCAGCATCTGGTACAAGTAGACGGAAAACTACTTCTACATTCAGTTGTTTGATATTAAGTAGACTTCTGAAGATCAGAAAATAAATGAAGTGTAGCACAGGCCCTTCTTCAGAGATCAGTTTCCGAAGTTATTAATTCACTCATTTTCCTCACCATAATTAGTAATGGGTAACTTTCATCCAGCATTCATATGGCCAGGTAAGTTCAGAGATATCAAAACATTAAATCTACGCTTACTTTTCTTTCAAGAGACAACTCACACAGGACTAAATAGAGCATGTCATTGCTCAGATCAAACTGATTTATAAGCAATCCACAGCACTGCTTGTTTAAAAGAGCACAGAGATCAAGAGAGGCAGCAGCAGTTTTCCTCTTAAGAACCCCAACTACTTTGAAAACAAGTCTTTCATCTGCAGAAAAAAATAAGTCTGTTCTCTAAAACTCCTTTGTAGGCTGTGAATTTAATTCATGTATATAAAGTTGTCCAGTTCTCAACTTGTAACACAATGCCAAAAACCCCAAGGCTTAAACACGTTTAAATGTATGTGAAGTGTTTGTACTGATATTCAATTCAATAGATAATCAACACATGAAAATCTATCAGATCAATTATAGTTACTTCAGAAAAAATAAAATCAAGATACTACTAATTTTGTTGACCACCAGCTAAAGTTATAATTACAGCATCAGATAAGCATTTGATTCCCCTGAAAAAGTGAGGTTTATGCTTAAAAAGTTTTATCACTGATAAAAATCACATTTTGAAATAAAGTTAACGGTGTTATTCCAATACAGCAAAAGTCAGCTTGCCTTTTAACCAACATGTTAGATAAAATAATTCAGAATGATAACACCTGACATACTTTCTTAGTCACTTCAGTAACTTTACTTTTTTTGTTCAAGTGTTGGTATTTTCCATTTAAAGTACGTAAAGACACAATAGGTGAGTTCTATAACAACCAGTAAGAGTTAAGGTAAGGCAGAAACCCTCTGAAATGCTAAACATGAAAACACAGAGCTAACTCTGGCACTAAAATATAAAACGTCTTCCACAATTTTTTTTTAAAACTGCTAAACATTTTTGACCACATTACCAACAGTAAGACAGACTGCACAGAAATGAGGGGAAAAAAGCATGTTTGGCTCACTAAAGTTTTCCTTACATGAGTATTTATGGTATTCCAATATTACAATCAGATAGATAACAAAGTTGCTACAGTATTTATACATTTTCAGTAAGTCAGAAACAAACATTTAGCAGCACAGAAATTGAATACTTACGTTAAGTTAAATTTAAAATTAAATTGCCAAGTTGAAGTTCCTGGAGGGTATTCTCCTTGCTCATTCATAAACGTCAGTCCTAGTTGAATTATTTTCAGCAAGTCGACATTGCAGCGTAAGAGCTGGTACTGATAGTCTGCATTGCTTCTGAATTCTCCAATAGGCCTTGCAACTACTCCTGGAAATTCTGTGTCCTGCAAGAGTAGAATTAAAACTTGAACGCATGACAACCATATAGATCTAACCATATCATGGCTGAAGAGTACTGTATGTAAAATTAACTTTTAAAGAGATAAAAGATTAGGATTTAAATGTTCATGCAGTGTTACTTCCTTATGCTTTCAACTTAAAAGGATGAGCAGATTTACTGAACTCAGCTGAAGTCAAGATTTTTGCAGTATTTTGGTAGACAGACATCAAGCACCCGCTTACCATAGCTACATAGTTATACTTCCGTATAACTTGACGGATTTTCTTCATCTCTTCATCCAAGTTACAAGCCCAAACTTCACAGATTCTTTGGCTATGGTCTACGGTAGCTGCTGGCATAGTGGGGGGCTTTAGAGACCATACATCAAAAGTTACACTTGACCGAGGATTGGTTTCATAAAGAGGATTTCAACTGTTTATTTTTTTTAGCCTAAGAGAGAAAGAAAGCAGAGCATAAAAATGTAAGTCTTAAAAGACTTAAGGACCACAAGCACGCTTTATCCTTGTAGATTCCACAAAAGCAGGACAACACAGCCACCAAAACCACTATAATTTCGGCTGCGCGAGCTCAGATTACCATCAGAAGCTAAACCCCTACGGTTTCGTTAGCGACTGTTTCCTGCGCAAGGGCGGCAAGGCGCACTAGTGACACAGATACCGGAGACACCCGGCTCCCCAGGCGCTCCTGCCCCGCGGCTCGGAAGGGCGCGTTCCTGCGGATCCCTGGGCTGCGTGCAGCACGGAACCAAGCGGCAAAGCACAGTCACGCCACACCCGGGGGCACGCCGGGCGGCCTCCCGAGGCGGGAGCAGCTCCTCCAGCTCCCAAAGGCCGCGCTAACCCAGCGAACGGCGCGCGGAGACCGACACACGGTCGGCCGGGTCCCCGCGCGCGTGAAAGGCCCCGGGAGCGACCGGAAGAGCTGCAGAGCCCGAGGGTCCCGCAGAGCTCGTGCCGGTGTCCCCACCCGGTGCCCGCGGCGCCGCCCCCGCTCACCCCTCGCGCTCCGGCCGGGCCGCGGCGGGTCTGGGAGGCCCCGCGCGGCCCCCGCGAGCCGCAGGAAGCGCTGCTGCCCCCGGCGCCGCCGCCGCGCGCACAAAGCCATTACATCATCGCCGTGCGCCGCGGCCTTTCCCCTCTCCCCTCTGGCCAATCGCCGGCCGCGCCGCCGCCGCCCCCGCCCCGCCCCGCCCCCCCCACCGCTCGGGTCGCGGGCGCGCGGCGCTGACGCGGCCCCGCCGGCGGCGGCTCCGGGGCGGGGCAGGGGCGGCGGCGGTGCCGCCGTCGCGCGCAGGCGCGCGCGGGCGCTCGGCTAGGTGCGCGCGGTGCCGCGGGTGCCCTCGCGCCCCTCCGGTGCCGCGGCGCGCGCGATGAACTGGCTGTTCCCGCTCGGCAAGGGCGGCGCCGCCCCCGCCTCCGCCGCGCCGCCCGCGCGCACCGGCCTCCAGCAGCAGCGGCAGCGCCAGGTCGAGTCCCTGCGTGCCGCGCACGCCTCGTGAGTGGCCGCGGCGGGCGCGGGGGCGGGGGCGGGCGCGGGAGGGCCGCACTGTGTCACCCGTCCCGGGCCCGCCGCAGTGGGGACGCGCCGTGTCGGTAGCGTGTCGTGCGTCCCTGTGCTCACACGCGGGGACCCGGCTGCGCCCCGTCCCCTCCCCGTGAGGCCTGACTGCGTCCTCGCGGCCGGGTGGGTAAACAGCGCCCCCGAGCCGGCGGCGCTGCAGCCCGGGCCGGCGCAGCCCCGCGCTGTCCCGGGGCCGAAGGGTCCCGCCGGGCGGGAGTGCGCTGGTCCCCGCCGGAGGACAGTGGGATGTGGGACCCCGGCGGGCCGGGAGGAAGAATTTGAAAACTGAAAGTCAAATTGGCTGTCGGGGAGGCGTCTCCGCTGGCTTTGGTGTGGCCTGGCCGGGTGATCGGGCGCAGGTCGCCGTGCCCGGGTTCACCTGCCATTGACCGGAAAGCCTGCTAATGGGTTGTAATGTCTTTAGAGAGATGCGACTACGTCTTGGGATAAAACCTCTCTAGAAGCTGCTTGTAATAGCGTAGTTCATTAAAAGTTGAGACTAAAACGTAGAGCACCACGGAGCTGTGCGTCACAGTGGCCTGCCAGCAGTGGCACAGTGGTATATCCACCCTACAGACTTGACAAATTCTTTTTCCTGGTTTTCAGTGCTGCTTACTGAAATCTGGCTACTCCTTAAAAAGTAGTTTTGTTTAGATGGTCAGAAGAGATCAGTTCAACATCCACAATTTTTAAAGCAAAACACTTTATCCTGAGGTACTCCCACTTGGCTGTAAGCTGCCTCTTTTTGACTAGACTTCTAAAACTCTTCACATTTTCAAAGGAGATCCACATTTCATACGTTTGAAGTTGTAGTTATAGTGAAGTAAACATTCTACTCATATACAACTTCCTAGGATTTCTCTAGAACTGAAATGGTAGCTGCCTCCAAAATAATTCAGAAGAAGGACGGACAATATTTCCTGTCACGTCAGACTGATGCTGGGAGTGGAAGAGATATTAAATGCATTTTCAAGTTTAATAACTGCAGATAGTTTGCATTCCTAATATTTTGAATTATCTCACAGGAAGCAAAAATATTATAGTATTCTAGATATTGTTGCATGTATAAACCTAAATCTGTTCAGAGCCAGTTTCACAGATGTTTTTCAGACAGTTCACTTTTCTAAGGAGCTGTTCCTGTGGGCATGTAGGAGCTTAATTAAATTAAAAGTTTTTGTTGGGTTTGCCTTATTTGGCCTTTTGTTCATACCCACTTTTTTTTTAATCTGGCAGCGAGATGAGCTCATCCTGAATTAAGTCTCCAAAAAGGGGATCAGTTTTTGTCAGTCAGCTTGCTGAAATGGTTTTCTACTGGTTGTACAGGCAGAGAGGGAATGGATGCTGTAGCCAGCAACTGAGGTGAGGGGTGGGGACATGGTAGTTGCCCATATGTCATTCGTTTATGAGTATCGTTGTTGCTCTTCATCAAAATGCTCAAAATTCTTAGTATGGTGTAGTTAACTAAGTTAGTCAAGTTTGGTTTTTGTTGTCTTAGGTCATAAAAGTTCGGCTATGTGTGATCTTAATTTCAGTAAAGTAGTTAGCTTTCCTTTACACAGCCCCTCACAGGTTAGGAGCTTGAAATAAAACTTTTGCATTTAAAAACGACTTTTCTTACATTTGCTGTTATTCTAGACAAAGATAAGAATGTATCAGTTTCCCTGTGTACACATTCCCGCTTGGGGAAGGGGCAACTAAGGTTATTAGTTAGAGGTTTTTCCTAAGCAGGGTTATAACCATTTAAACAGTTCAATAAGATTCTGGCTTTCTTGTTCCTCAGTCCCTGTCCTCATCTTCCTCCCCAGTTTCCATAGGTTGTGCACCTATGAGTGGAGCATAATTATATACCCTTTTCAAAAGGATTTTGCAGCAGGCTAATGAAAAGTGTGACAGATGATTACAGGGCAGGAATGTGCCTGAGAGATTCCGGAGAGAATCCTTCAGTTAAGAATGAGAAGGTGCAGATAGTGGTATATGATGTAACACAGTAGAACCCTTGATTTGAATTCTTCTGTGCTGAAGATATTTGATATTTCCTTCAAACAGCATGTGCTTTCACAGGGAAAGAGCAAATACTGAGTTGTCTATGAGAGGAATAAGATGGGGCTGCAGAAAGCAAGATTCATAGCCAAGTTAGTGTCTTACTCCCATTTGTTCCCCAAGCTCTTAAGGACAGTCTTAAATTCTATGCCCCAACAGTGCTTTGGAAGGACAGAAAACTCCCAGCACTACTCTTAACACACCTTTGCAGGTAATGTGTTTTGGGTTTTTTGAGAGAGGACTTGTATGAAGTGTACCTGGCAGTGAATGGAGGAACATTTCTGAAGTTGGATCAAAAGATGCTTTCTGAGAACGCCCATCTGCCATTATTTGCCATTGGAGCTGTGTTTCCTCCCCTGTATAAGGGAGCCTTAGGTGGCAGAGAAGAATATTTTTAACCAGGTGCAAGCAGGAAAAGTAAATGGAAGAACAATCAGTCTGCTTTTATGGTTTGTTTTGATTCATTATCAGATGAAGCTAATTTTCTGCCTTTCTGTCTTTTACTCGCAGCTTAGATATGTTCATATTGTCTAGAAATTCTGCTTCCAAGCTAAGTCTTCACCTCCTCCACGTTCTCTGGGATACTCTATTTCTAAACAGTCTTGCTGTGCATAGAAATCGTAGAATGCTTAAGAGTATTGAAATCAACTTCCTATTAATGCAGCTCATGTCAGGATTTTTCTCAGTACCTATTAGAGGAAATTTTCTTAGGTACATCGGTGCTTTCAGGGAGGCCTAGGTCTTGAGTGTCACTGGAGCTTTACATTGTTGCAAGTAACTCTCCTCCAGATAATTCTTGAAAATACTTATGCAAGTGCATCGAGCTTGGTGTATATAGTAAAAACTACTGTTAAATACTTCGCTAATCTATTAAGGAAAAATGCCTAGTGTAATAAATATTCTACATATTGATCTGAAGGCAATACCTAGTTGTGAACCTGGTATAATGCCTTGGCAAAGTAAGTGTTTAATCAGATAAAATTCAGTACATTAAAAAAACACTGATGTGTTAAGCCAGTAAGGGGAAAAGGATAAATTGAAGTTAAAATCACTCAGAAGAGTGAGTAGTGTGACTGCTCCTACTATAGGTCCTTTGCTTGTGACCATGTATGAGGCTTAAATGTTAAATCCACGATTTTTTTTTTGCTTTAATTTTAATATGCAATATAGAATGCTGAAGACTATTAACTTACTCTAGCATTTTCAACTTTGTTCTTACAGGGCTTTTCGAAACTAAACTGAGTACAAATGTCTGAGGTCATGCTTGTTTCTTTTAGCCTTTTAGCTGTTAAATTGACCACGAAATGGATGCTAACAATTTCTTCTTTGACAGCATTGCAGAAATACAGAAAGATGTGGAATATCGACTGCCATTCACTGTTAACAACTTGACAATTAATATAAACATGTAAGTAGAGTGAGCTGTGTCTATGCACATCTTGAAAATTAAAATTGTTATTTAAAAAAAAAAAAGAAGTGATAATAGAGTGTAAGCTGCTCCCAGCTCATAATTAATTTCAGTAACCATTACCTGGATTTGTATTAGTCATTATAGTGGTCTGTGTGAAATTGGCCCTGTACAAGATACAGATGTTCAGCTGAGAGAAAAATCATATTTTGCTGTTCTCAGTTCCTAAGATAGTTGTGTCATTTTAATTAAAGGTAACTAGGGGAAAATGCCTGAGGTTTTCTGATAACTTTGATTCCCTACCAGTGAAAATAAGCTTGATTGGTAATTTGTTAGTCTGCTGTAACAGCAACTCTTAGTCTGGTGTAACACCAGCTCTTACTCTGGTGAAGCTTCTGGATCATAACTCAAGCTATTTATTGTAATGTTTTCTGTGAATTTACTTTGGGGGGATGCTTTTGCTCTGGCAAATGTTGATAATACTCTGTTCACAAGTTTTATATTATTTTTCCCTGCAGAATTGGCTTAATATCCTTACAGGCTACACTGCATTATATTATTAGTAACAACATTTGTATTTGAAAATGTTCTTGTTGTGCTACAGCTTCTTTGTTGTCCATCAGGTGGTCAGAGCATGTACTAATAACACCAAGGCTGCAGGTTCAGTGCCTGTATGGGGGCCATGCACTTAAGAGCTGGACTCAGTGATCCTTGTGGGTCCCTTCCAACTCAGAATGTTCTGTGATAATTGCTCCTTTGTTATTCTACAGTTTTGCCCAGTAAATGCTCTCTTCAGTTTTGTGGAAGACTGGTATTCCAGTCTCTTGGACTTCTAATTTTGTGACTGAATTAGCCTTTTGTGTGCTTCATTCATTGTGTACTTCTCCATAACTGTTCTCATAGAGAAGTTTATGTAATTAATAGTACTTTTTCTTTGCATAAGAAGCCTTCTTATGCAAACTTTATCATGAGTTGTCTCTGTAGTAATAATTATTCTTGTATTTGCAGTTTGCTTCCACCTCAATTTCCTCAGGAAAAACCAGTCATCAGTGTTTTCCCACCTGTGAGACATCATTTAATGGACAAGCAGGGAGTATACGTGACTGGTCCATTAATAAATAATGTATGTATAATTTGTAGCTTCACTCAGATCTACTGTTAATAACAGTTTTAGTACACGTCACACTAGATTATTTTTAATACTCCTGGTAAAAAAGATTAGTATAGATCCTAATCTCTTTCAAACTGTATTTTAGGGACCTGGAAACAGAAATTAAGAAGTGTTCAGTATACTTCTAGTTTTTCTTTTGCTGATGCGATTACTGATTTGAGTATTCCATGTATCTAAATGTATTTTAAGTTATGAAGGCTTAGAAAATTACTATCACATTCTTTTGGTTATTATTAATTGCACAGTTCTTCCAACTACATTCCAGTGTATTCCAAATAGAGGACAGGGATGCTTTAAGACAGTTTTGTAGTATAGTTCTTTCTAGCCTAATCTTATTAGAATGGCATCAAGGTTTTAGCTTGAATATTCAGGATTTTAATATGCTGGTCTTTTTGTCAACAAGTTTATCGAATTTTTTTGGAGTGGATGGAGGTTCTGACTCTTTCACAATGCAGTTAATGCCTTTGTCCTCAGATATTTTAATTTTTTTCCTCTTCTGTTGTTTGCACAAATGTAACTTGGTAATTAAAGTGGAGGTTTTTGGTTGTTCAATAGCAATGTGGCACTTCATTGACTCTCCACTGATAATGGAATATACAACAGACTTTTAGTTTTTGTTCCATTTTTGGTGACTTTATCACTTTATTTAAAGCTTGTGTATACACAGTTTGGATTAGCTGGTATGTCTGAAATAGCTTTTCAGCACTGTCAAGTGGATGTAATAAACAAGCTCAGCACATTTTGGAACTCTTGGATTCTAGACATAATTTTCTTCTTCACTGGGTTTTGTTTTGTGTTTTTGTAGTTTACAATGCATTCAGATCTTGGAAAAATTGTTCAGAGTTTACTGGATGAGTTTTGGAAGAATCCTCCGGTTCTAGCTCCTAGCTCAACATCATTTCCATAGTAAGTTATCTAAACATAATAAATGGAACTATGTCTATTAATTTTTTAAAAAGAGTCTAAACCAATTATAAGGAAGGCAGGGACAGGAGTAATGTAACAGATATATTGGAAGAATTAGATTCCGTGTCCTTGTGCAATTTCATGTGTATGCTTGCTGACCTGATTGTTTTGAGAAGAGACACTAGATTTTATTGAGTTACGGTATCAACATGCCTGATGTAACTTTATATTTGTTTTTTGAAAAATAAATTTTTACATTATCACATGAAGTCTGGAATTTGCAGTAGCTCATGATCTGGGCAGTTGAGTTTTTTCATATTCTGTTCATAATCTTCCAGGCATAGGGCAGTTTCTATTGCACCATGTGCAGCAGAAATTGTGTGATTTGAAGAACTGTATTTAATTCAAATTTTATCAGTACAACTGTGGTTCTCATGGCTGACAGTGATACTAAGTTTGCGTGCAGCTGCAGTTGTGAATTTAAAAAAAAATCATTCATGTTATTTAGAAGTAATTACGTGTGTGTTGCCCAAGCTATTAAATACTGTACCATAAATAAGAACTAATGTATGACACAGATGCTTTTCTCACAACTTTAGGATGGAAACAATTTTAAATTATGCTGTCATAAATTTTTGAGATGTAGTTTTCTCATAATTAACAGCGTAAATGTGTATTTGGCTGTTCTACAAGAATGTAGATTAACGGAGTTCTATACCATATAGCAGTGTTAGACAGAAAGACTTTGGCAGTAACTGAGAACAGAAAATACAAAGTTTATGGCCACTTGAAAATTCATTCTTATATCTTATATGTGGTCTGGTAGTTATAATTCAAATGATAAGAAACGTAAGCAGTAAACGTAAACGTAAACTGTAAGCAGTTGGTTGCTCATGGTTGTGGTTTTGTTTGTTTTTAGCCTTTTCAACAAACCAGCTGGAATGACTCCTTTTGCTCCTCAGGGGTTTCCATTTCTCCCTCCATATCCACCTCAAGAAACAAGCAGAACAATGGCAACCATGCCCGTTTCTGAATCAGTTTCTTCAAGCTACACTACAGACAAGCCTGCTGCTCCTTCCTATGGCTTGATTGCTGATCTGCCACTGCCTGTCCCGACAGCAGAAGCAGTGCTTCAGGTCGGTGTGCTGAGTTTTGCCACTTAAGCTGTCAGACACTGGGTATAAGTTCCCTTAAGGGCACACGGGGCATTGCTGTAAAAAGGAAGCACTTGAGTGAGTGCACTTCATTGCTTTTCTGGTGCTATGGAAACAAAACTGTCATTCTGACTTTGATGAGAATTTTTTAGGACTTAAAATCAGAGCAACAAGTTTGTCTGAGTTTCAGTGAATCTACTGTTACGCTAAGGATCTTTGATTATAGGGGGTTTTGTTTTGGAGCTGCACTCCCCCATAGTGCAGCTGTAGCTGTATCTCCAACCACAGAAAATGTTTTTTGCTTTCTTTCCTGCTCAGAGCCTATTAGGTGACGACAGTGTGCAGTCCTAAGTCTTTATATGTAGCGTTTTATCTCGTATGTTTATATTCCAGCTCCTTACTGCTGATGAACTCTGGAAGGAATTTTATTTTTAATAAAACTTTGTATCTAAATGTTTAGTCTTTAATCAAGTTATGTCTAGAAACAAGTTTTCTTATGCTTGGAAGGCACTTTTCTGGCTTTATAGAATTTAAATTTTCTACATTCTATGGAGACAACTGTTCTTTCCTTGTCTAAAACTTTTCTTTCCTGAGGGATTATAACTTTAAAAACCACATGAAAGGGATCAAAATGGCAATCTTCTCTGTTCTTACTTTCCTGAGTTTTACTATTCCTGTGTGTTTCCTCAGTCATCCAGCTGTTTTCAAATGAAGGATATGGCAAAACAGAATTATTTTCCTCCAAAACTGACTCATCATTATGGCATGTCACCTCAAACACCTTCAAGCATTTTGTTGCATTGGTTGAGTTTTCTGTTCAGAGACTAGTGATACAGCTTCTTACTGCTTTTCCTGCTTTTCTTTTTGCTGGAAAATACTCATCTTTGGTTTTTGATTAATCTGGTTAAATATCAAGAAATTGCACTTCGAAAACCTACTAAGCATTTCTAAACTTTGATTCAGGTTGGCCAGAACGGATTTACATACAAGATGCCTGATGTTCCTGATACCTTTCCAGAACTCTCAGAACTAAGGTAAATTTTCAGAAGGTAGCTGAACTTTCCATAGTTACTAAAAGGCAGTTACTGCTGGCCTGTATCTGATTATTGTCAGAAGTCTGTACATATCACTGAAAGGATTTTGTAGAAATTACAATTAGGAGAACTACTAAGTACCAAAGTATTGGAGTCAGAAAATAGCCCTGCTTTGTATTCAAATGCGCTGCTTCTTTAGGGTTTTGTCGGCAGGAACAGTACTTGATTCAACACCAAGAAAAGGACTTATTTTTACTTTTCCTAACTATCAGTGTTCTGCTGTTTTCTGAGGCCTTGCCAGGGAACTTAATTTCTAGTAATTCAACAAGCACAACTTTTGAAGGACGAAATGGGACAACTTGAGGCTGGTTCACAAATTACATTCTTTTAAACTCCAAAGGACTGTAGTGCAAGTTAAATGGTGAACTGTTTTGTGAGCAGCTCAGAATGTTCAGGGGAGGCTGGTTAGACAAATTCAGGCAGTAAATGTGCCTGCTGTCCCAGTGCAAATCACTGCTACATCCAAATACTTTATACACATACTACACAAATATTTTCATCACCTTGTCATTATTCAAACAAACTGTATTAGTTATTATCTCAGCAGCTTGCTCATACCTAACGAGACAGCTTCCTGGATCAGTTATGTGGGATAGAATAGGTTACAAATTCACTCTAAACTTCTTCAGTTCTCACATCTTTCTGGTGATGTTGTAGTTAAGCAATTAAAAGCTTTGTCTTTTCAACTGAGGTGGCTTTTCTTTTCCTCTGACACTTTCCAAAGAGCATGTTTCGTTTAGCTGACTTCGCTTTTAAGTTCTGGCAGCATCCTTATTACATTACAGCAATAAGATTTTTGTATGGAAGTGTAATTTGTTTAAACAAAGCATTCTAAAGCCTGGTCCTTTCAAGAAGACTGGGTTAAAATGCCATGATTCTTCTGTTGGTAGTTGAATGGAATGACAGTGGTATTGCAGCTGGTCTGAATAGTTCTGTTCTCTATAAGTGGCAAGGTTTTGGTAACAGGGACTTGTTGAGTGGCCTTTCTGAGAAGGGGTCAGGAGCTGCCCCTGTGCTAGGCACAGCTGGTTTGGCAGCAAACCCCCTCAGGACCACTGAGGCCATTTGTGAAGCAGGAACTGCCTCTGAAAGCATTTCAGAAAGAGCAGAGGCAGTGAGGATTGAGGGGAGGAAGGGAAAAATATGATAATCCTGCAAACACCAAAGTCAGAGACAAAGGGGGAAAAGGAGGTGCTTGAAGTGCCAGAGCAGTTACTTTTCCGTGGCCCATCGAAGTTTTGAAAAAGACCACAGTGCTACAGATGTTTTAAAAATGTACCCTTAGGTGTGAGAGGACTATGCTGGAACAGTTGTTCACACTGCTGTCCAAGAAGGACCCCATATTGGAGCAGGCAGATATGTCCTGAAAGAAACTGCAGCCGTGTATTACCCAGACTGGAATAGTCTCTCCTGCCAGGAACTGATTGCAGTCTATGTGGACCAGGGGTGAATTGTGAGAAGGAAGGAGAAGCAGAGATGAACTGTTAGGGTCTGACTGCTACACTTGCAATTCCCCCTTACCCCGAGGAGCAGGAGGCAGGGGGAGGTAGTGTTGGGAATGAGCCTGAGGAAAAATGGAGCAAAGTGTTTTAGTTTTTGCCTTTCTTGCTTACCATGTTACTGAATTGACAATAAATTCAGTTAAATTTTTCTGAGTGTGTTTTGTATGTGATTGTAATTGGCAAGTGACTTCACTGTTTTTATCTCAACCTCTGAGATTTTCCCCCATAGCCTGTTGAGGGGGACTGTGAAAGCAACTGAGTGGGCATCTGGTAGCTCGACACAGTCAACCCACTATAGTAGCATTATGGGGAGTAAGGCTTGAAATAGGAGATATTTTTGAACATGGTGCTTTTTAAATTCACTGCTGCCTATAGTAGAGGCCACAATCCAGGAGAAAGGCGAAAAATAAGTTGTGGTCAAGTGTCATGTATTCGTAAAGTCCCAAAAAATGCCACAAACTGTGGTAGAAATTAATTATTTTACATGGGGTGTTTTCAGATTTAAATGTACTTTCTTTCTGTTTGAATACAGTATATCACAGCTGACCAGTATGAATGAGCAAGAGGAGGTGTTACTGGAACAGTTTGTGACTCTTCCACAACTGAAGCAAGTCATTACTGATAGAGATGAGTTAGTGAAAAGCATTGAAGAGCTGGCAAGTAAGCTGTCAAAATGTTAATATGTGGCTGTGTTCTGTGAACTAAATCCTTTAAAAAAAAGTAGTAATGGTGATTTTATTTTCCAGAAAAAAACTTGTTGCTGGAGCCTAGTCTTGAGGCAAAAAGACAGATGGTGTTGGATAAAGTAAGTGAATCATAAAATAATCTTCAGAAATATTAGTGGTAATATCTGGGTTTTTTTCAAGGTGATAATGTTCTTTTTCTTCTTCCTTCCAGTATGAGCAACTCACACAAATGAAAGCAGCCTTTGAAAAAAAGATGCAAAGACAGCATGAACTTAGTGAGGTATAATTTCTACGTGTCATCCTTTAAGAATACTTCAATAAATCTGAAGTTTTGATTTGTATCTTTAACTATTAAGAGTATTCTTATGGTTAAACTCTCATTTCATACGAAGTAGATTAAGTATTTCATCAAGTATGAAAAAAATGGGATGATGTACCAAAAAGTTAAAAGCAAAATAATGGGTTTTTTGGTGGGGTTTTTTTTTACTGCTACAATAGAAGCAAAGTTGGAAGAAAAGAATGATGTACATCTAGAGCTGTTTAGTACAATCCTGGTCCAGACCAGTTTTAAGAATAGAATAATTTTTTAAAGAAGGCTTGTTCAATTAATGGTACTCATTTAACATAATGAGTTTGGAAAACTGTACCAGATGAAAGTGCTCAATAACTTCAGGAACTTAAATTCTGCAATTCACTGGGCATGCTTACTTGAGGTAATATTTTGTATGTCCTGTCAAACCTTGCACTTCCTGCAGTGCAAATAGGGTAAGGTTATTACTTCAGAAAGTAATGAGGAAGGAGAATAATTTCTTGGTATGTTTACCAAGGTACATTAGAAAATGTAACTTCTAATAAACATTTTCTGTACCAAAATCTTCATAATTTGCAAAACTTGTTACTTGAGAATGCAGCAGTCCATCAAATTTGCATGCATAGTACCTGAATTTCAGAATGTCCCCAAAGCAACAAAATACAAAATAACAAACACACAAACAAAAGCAAACAAAAAACAACAAACCAAAAAGTTGCGTGATGGCAAACTGAATGATTTCATAGGTGGTCTAAATGTGTTAGAAGTTTCCTCACTTCAAAATCAGTCTGAATCCTAATGCCTCCTTTGACTTTAAAGTGGGCAGATGTAGTTGACATAGATAATAAACCTCCTATTTTTTCAAGAAACCACTTAAGAACAGGACATAATGTCCCATTGCTGTAATCCCTTTTGTTTTTTCTAATTAGATTTGCTGATTCAGTTTAATGATGAATAGGAGGCTGAGAGTTGAGGAGTAGCAGCTGAATTTTTCTGGTTTTTTCCCATATATGCTATACCTTCATGTATTGATGTTTGCTGTGAGCTATATAGTATCTCCTGCTCTTCCCTTCAGATTTCCAGACAAGTATTTTTACTTGTATTATGTGTGAATCTTAGTCATCTTTTATTAGAGCGAACTCTCTATATTTTGTACAAGATCAATTTAACAGGAAATTTTTGATTACATTAAGGTTTTAAAGTACATAAGTAAAAGATTTTTCATAGGGTAGATGAAGGTTAGGGCAAGCATCTAAAATCTATAAATATCTTAATTTTGCAGTTCTGGCTCTGTACAGACTCCTACTGGATGTGAATCATGTTCTGATTAACTGCCCAGACATATTTGAGAAAAAATAATGAAATTGTATGCAATAAACAGGAGTAAAGCTTGAGGTTTTTAAGAATAGAAAAACGAGTATATTGATTTAAATTAGCAGCCCATCTACTTCTTGAGGAGGTGCTTTTTGCTTTTCTGTCTTCTCCACAATCATTTCAAGGGTATTTAAAAGCTGAACAGTAAGTGCTTTTTTACCTTTTTACACTTTCCAGGTTCACAACTGATTTTCACAAGTAAGCCCTATTTATTGAAGACACCTGAAATGTTAGTTCTACTCGAAATCATGCACTTGAGAGCTTGTCAGATTTTCAAGCTGGATGCTTTCTACAGTGTAGGGTAAAAGTGGGAAAACTTCATTCGTTTGTGTGAACAACCTAAACTAGCAACACTTTTCTCATATTGAATCTTTTCTAGTTTAACAAGCTGTGCTGTAACTTGGAGATGGAACTTCATCTGGTTACTTAGGCTTTTATGTAGTAATAGTACTCTATCCACATATTCCATATTTATATAGTCATTTATCTTCTTGGAAGTATAAGCTTTAATTGACAGGTTAATATTACATTGAACTTTTTATTTTCTTAGAGTTGCAGTCCAAGTGCTCTGCAGGCCAGACTTAAAGTAGCTGCTCATGAAGCTGAAGAGGAGTCTGACACTATTGCAGAAGACTTCTTGGAAGGCAAAACAGAGATAGATGACTTTCTTAGTAGTTTCATGGAAAAGAGAACGGTATGTAATACACACATAGTTCTAATCCAAGACATGTACAACACATAGTGAACAAATTTAGGACTTTTTCTTTTAAGAGTTTGAGCAGTCCTGTGATACAGAGCAGTGCTCTAGTGAGCTTTGACAGAAGAGGAAAAAAATCCTTAAATGGCTTCAGTCTATTTAGACTATAATCTACATTCCAAAGGCACATACTTTTAAGATGGGACTGCAGAGGTCTCCTGCGTTAGATCCTATTCATGTCTTGTTGCAGATATTTTTGTGCCAATTTCTTCTGTATTGTGTACAGATAAAAGGGAAGATAGCCACGTGGTAAATTTCAAATTTGAAAGGCTGACATAAACTGATATGTTGCATTAAACAATCTTAATGTTTAATTTATTAAATTTCTTAAACAAATTCTGTTGATGGCTATCATCAGATAAGTAACCGAGGTTCAAAAAACACTATTTTTGCACATGCTGTGACAAAACTAACTTACCAAGTAGTGTACCTTTCTTTACAGATGCCCAATAAATGCATTTTGTAACACTGGAAACAGTCCTCTTATAAGCAATTTTGGATAGAATAATGTCACCAATATAGACCATTGTTCAGTCCGAAGCTTGGTAGGGAGGTAGGCCAGGCGGGTTTTCTCTGTTTAAAGAGAAGCTGTAAAATAGCTAAATCATTAAGGAGAAACTGCAGTATGCATTTTAAAAAACTGTATTTAGAATTCAGTCTTGTATGTCTTGTTTCATAGCTCTGCCACTGCAGACGAGCCAAAGAGGAAAAACTTCAACAGGCAATAGCAATGCACAGCCAATTTCATGCTCCGCTATAGGTAAACCTAGTTTATTGAAAAATTTACCTTATTGTTACATATCTGGTAACTGCAAATAGATTTGTTACAGTGTTTAGTGTTCTAATAACACTGTCTGTGGAAATCAAGTATGTTCTGCATCTGTTGTTACTTGTACTTAAAATATAACTTCTGGAGAAATTGAAATGTCTAATTATGGAAATTTGTCTTTACAGACTTCCTGCAAACTACACCTGCCAAGAGAACGAATGAAAAACCCAATAAAGCACACTTTTTAATAACTATTATTTGCAAATAAGCATTTCATCTTATCTGGTTGTATTTATAGAAGAGATTGTATACAGAGTTGGGATGGTTTTTGTACAAATTAGAATGTCTCTTTATATTCTCATTGTACTCAAGAATCCTTCTATTGCAATCTTTGCATTAATTTCTTGTATTTATTGTTGATAGTTATAATATTTAAGTTCCCTGCTGCTATTCTCCATTATTCAGAGATTAAATATCTAAACATGTAATTTTGACTAGCTTTTTACATTTTTATAAAAACATAATTCATATCTTTTGTATTTTGAACTTTAACCATAGATTTGGCTTAATCTGTGGAAGACTTTAAGTGTTGATAGGACTTTGCAAACTAAGAAAGTCTTTAATGGAGATTGCCAGTGGATTCACAAGCTGTCTTTTCTTGAAGCCAAAATATTAAAGAACAAGTTTTTTTACTTCTAAGTAATAATAGAAAACTAAGTATAGCTTGTACTGTGTTTTGGATAAGTAGACTGGGGATTAAGCAAAGGATGTGTTGGAACAAATTATATTGGAATCAAAATAGAATAAATGATATCTGCATAGATTTGGTATGTTGCTTAGTAGCACTGATGCACTGATTTCAAGAGTGGCTTGGTACCTACCACTAATTAAACACAATTTTCATCTAACAATTTCATTTTCTTTTTTTTTTTTGTTCATAAAGGAGTAATAATCAGGTCACCTTCCTATTTCTGTTTTATGCAATATAAATATGTTCATCATGAGGAACACGGAAACACTTTACAAAAACTAGTTCTGAAGTTCTTTGGAACTTTTCCTAATTTTAAGAAACTAATTTGGTTGGAATTGCTAGTGTCATATGGTAAGGCAAGTGATCAGATTTGGAAGTGAAACTTAATTCTGCACTTTAATCAATGATTCATGCCTTTAGTAAGCTGACAGTCTTGGGATGGGGGTATATCTGTTGAGAATGGATAGGACCAAATGCAGTGTTCTGCATTTGACCCTAAATGCATGTGTTTTCTCTCTTGCTATTGCAAGAATACACATTCTTTTTCTTAACCTTCTCAATGCATTAGGTTTTCATGGAGACAGTCAAGGAGGAAGGAGGAGGAGGAATTGTACAGTTTTGAGAGTTAAATAGGATGAAATGCTGATTAAGTAATGTACCAAAAATCCTACTTATTTCTTGTCAGGAAGCAGACTGAAGATAAACCTCTTAGCTAAGACTCTACCTGTGTGTTACCTAGATAGGATCAAAGAACATGGCAGGTTCAAGTCTCAGACTACAGTCCAAGCATGTGCTTTTCCATATCATTGATCTTCAGTCCTAAACTTGATAGTCTTCCTGCAAAATGTGAGTGATATTTCTTCTGAATGAAGAAGAGTTGAGTAAGGAAAACCACATAAGTGCAAGAAGTCATTCCACAGGCTAGTGGATCTTCACTCTCAGCCTGCCATTTGTTATAGTTGTGTGGTTGTCCTGAGCTGTTGCTTTTCAGGGTGAGTAAACTACTCACTGGTATTTTATAGGACTTATTTTAAAGCTGATCCAAATTCTAAGATTAGATGTCCCAAGAAAATAAATCTGTGGTCCAAATCAAAGCTACTTAGGTGTATGAAAAAAAATCAACACTTTATAAGTGGAGTGGTTAAGCAATAATTTTAGAGGATCTTATTCCAAAAAACGTGCTGTTTGTATATTGACATAGCACTCCTGCTAATGTGCTAACTAAAGCCTTAGATTGTGTAAGCATCCAAGTGTGAGAATGTGTCTATGAGTAGTGTGATTTCTACAGTTCTGGAGAAGAGTTAGATGTAAGTCATCACTGTTACCTTCTTGGCAAAATCCCACCTATTTTTGTGCTGAGTTGTTGTTTCTGATCTCTTTCTGAAGATCCGGTTAACACAAGACTACACACAATTCTGTACGGAGCTGGGTTTTTGTTACTGTTTTTTGTGAACAGAGAAAGGCATGGATGACCAGACATTTGGTGTCCTTGCTATTGGCTAGTATCTTCTTTATATGTTTTGTAACAGCATGGGAGGACAAGCTTTTGTTCTCATTGTTCTCATCTGCCAGGTATTATGATGCTCTGCTGTCACTGGATACTTTAGCCGGGTCACCTTCAGGGGATTTGCTAGTACAAGTTCTGAACACTTCAGCTTTTCTTACGTTACTTTTGTCAGCAAATTTTCAAATTGGGAACTTTTCCATGGAGTCTTTCTGATGGTAGTAGAGTAGAATCTACAAGAAAATGTCACTGTTCAATGCAAGATCAATGTTAGTTGTTCAGGGATTTGAAAGTTAAGTTCTCCTTTCTCCTTTTCTATTCTCTGATATCGTTGTTACTATTTTTATTTTTTCCCTTATTTTTAGTCCCTTCTGCAGTCACAAGCCAGTCTTCTAGAAAAGAAGCACAGAAGTCTCTCTATTCAATGATGATGTATACCGGATTAGCTGCAGGAATGCTGTTACATCCAAGAATGTCCAGCCTGTTTCTGGTCTTTTAAAGCCCAACCTGCTGCTGGTTGGGGTGGGTTTTGAGGGGTTCTTTTTGTTGTTTTGTTTTCTCTTTCTTTTAGTCCTACACTGGTTTTGCCTTCCCTGGTCTCCTTTCACCAGAAGACTAGATAGAGCACTAATAACACTGTATCAGAGCTAGGGTTTTTTGCTTTGACCATGCTGGTAGCTTACTGTTAAACACATTCTTTACCTCAGTTTTTGCCAAAATATGGAGTGTAGGTGTAAATCCAGTTTCCCATCAAGTGTAAGAGAATGGCAGCTGCTTTTATATGCATATTCTAAAGATTTTTGAAATATGTCAAGTGAACTTTTAAGCAATCTGGAATAACGGGCTATGTACAATGACTTGTTTCTTGGGAGCCTTGCACAATGTCATGCTCAGGTGTTCTCCCAATGGGAAAGTCGACTCCATGAACAAGAAACACAAGAGTAAGGAGATGGCTCAGCTCTGATGTTTCAGTAGTTTGGGGGAGAGTGTACATTCTGTGTTGTAATGGTTAATTGAGTCTGGAGTTTGCCTAATTTTAATACCTGATCTTACTGCTAAATCACAGAATGGGTCAGGTTGGAAAGGTCTACACTGGGTCATTTGGTCAAACCTTGCTCAAGTAAGATCATCCTAGACCACATAGGACAGGATTGATTCCAGATGGTTCTTGAATATCTCCAGTGTGGGAGACTCCATGGCCTCTCTGGGCAACTGTTCCAGTGCTCAATCACCCACAGAGTAAAGAACTTCCTCATAATCAGCTGGAACTTCCTGGGCATCAGTTTCTGACGTTTGCCTCTTGTGATATTGTTCAGCACGACCAAGAAAAGCCTGGCTCCGTCCTCTTGACACTCTTCCTTCAGATATTTACAGACATTGATGGGGTCCCCCCTCAGTCTTCACCAGTCTAAGCAGGCCCCAGCTCCCTCAACCTATTCTCATAAATGAGGTGTTCCACTCATCTCTGTTTACCTCTGCTGGACCCACTCCAGGAGCTCCATGTCTTCCTTGTTCTGAGGAACCCAGAACTATTCCTCCCCAGGTGCAGGGCCCTGCATTTGCCTTTGTTGAATTTCGGAAGGTTCCTCTCTGCCCATCCCTCCACTCCATCGAGATCCTTCTGAAGGGCTGTACAGCACTCCGGGGTATTGGCTGCTCCTCCTGGCTTTTTGTCATCTGTGAACTTGCTGAGAAGGCATTATGCCAGCCACCACTGCATATGAGACTATGATAAAGTCAGTTCTAAGCAGTATGTACTATAATTCTGTTGTTTGCTCTTTACATACTCTGGCAGCTTTGCCTCTTAGGACTTGGACCAAATGTCGAAGTTAGAAATCTCAGAGTTTTATACATGTCCAAATTCCAACTACTCCCTTCAAATACTAGAATAAATTTTTATAAAATAGACATTTAAGAGACTTTCAGGTAAAACTCAGTTAAAACTCAGACAACAAAGTCAAGTATCACAGCCTTAATTACTCTGAACATTAAATATTGTAATGTGTTAAATTTACAAATAAAGGCTTTAGGATTTTAATATATCTTGTAGTCGTCTAACTTCCAGATACAGTTGGGCATTGCAAGACTTTTTGAGTGGATACAGAATTGTGTTGGAAGTGGATGCAGTACAGTACTCGAGGACAAACGTTTTATCTTCACTTGCAGTGGTCTGAGCTTTTCCTGTTCAGCTATTTCAACAGCAGCAGTTCTTGGAGCTATCTTCACTAAAATGGGCTTTGAAAACCTGCATTGCATATCTGGCTTTTGAGAATGCCTTGTTTTGGTCAGATACCTGTTGACATCATGTTTCTATGCAGTAATAAGCTATCAAGAGAGCCTATATTTCAATAATAAGGGAATACCTCAACATAAAGAACTGTGGTCTTTAGTCTTCAGAAAGGAAATAAATTAATCTGAATAACCTTAGCAACCCATTTAGTCCTTGCCTGAATTCGATTGTATTTGTGGTGGACCTATAAGGTTTCATTAGCTTTTTTACACGTTGATTTATATTAGAAGACTAATACATTTTATTTTAACATTTAACATTATTTGATTTGGTGGTTTCAGGTGCTTTACTGGCAATTTAAATAATATAAGTAAATTTGAATGTTTATTTTATCTTCTTATCACCACACTGTCACCTCTCTGAATTCAGAGTTTGCAGTACACTTGGCTCTAGATCTTTGGCACATGTCTTAGTACTATTGTAAGTTGACCTACTTCAAACTCATCCAGCACATGTTCTTCCCTTCCCAAATGAATTGTCAGCGACTTACCTGTCCTTGGGGGATTTTTCAGTCACTGTCTCTTGCACTGGAGTGTAAGGGTGACCAGCCAGCCTAAAAGCTGCACTCAGCATTCAGCCTGCACCCAGAGGCAGCCCCCAGCCTTGGCTGTGTTTGTGATCTACTTGAGAGCTCTTGTGTGCAGGCCAGGGTAGTGTCCACATAAAAGCATTAAGTTAAGCTGGTCAATAGTGATGGCATTCTTACCTTCATTGCAAAGGCTATCTCCACTTCATTGCTGAAGTTTAATTGTTGGTTTGTGTCATTAAACATCTTTCATGCTGTGAACCTGTTCCCTGGCTTACCTCTGTCTTCAAAGAACGTGGCTCCCTGCCTTACTTGCTGATTTTACAAAGAGCTTTCCTTCCCTGTCTTCCTCCTTTTACTTTCTGTTTCTCCTTTTTTATTTTTAATGATACTGTGTTGTTGTGCCCTCCAACTGATTAATTTTATTTCTCAGCCTTTTAGAATTCATTAACAGTTTACCACATTTGTTTCTTGTATAGTTACCAATAAAAGCAACTGGCAAACAGTTTTCCTTCTGTGCTTCAGATGGTAATCTTCTGTAAAGAAGGCTTCAGCTGTTTGCTAATGCCTTCAGTGTCCCTTTGAGGCACATTTTGATACTAAACAGCAACCTGAACCTAGTGAGGCCTTTCAGCAGTTCACTTACATTCATCTGTGTCCTATTTCAAATTGCAGTGGGGTTATTGCAGAGGGCCAAATTTGCAAAAAGGCTACAAGAAAACAGTTTAAGAAGTTAATAGAGAAGTCTTCTCATTCTTTTTTTTTTTTGCATTTCTTAAAAGAAAAGAAATAAAGGGGTGTGACATGCTCCCGTATATTTGTTGGTGACAGTCTCAGTTTTTTTAGTTACCAGTTGTGGATTCCTTCACAACTGCAACTACTGGATTCAAGTATAGCAGTAGGGAAGATATAAGAATCCCTTGATCTCAGTGACAAAGTGACTCTTGAGTAAATGAAGAACTCTATTACAAAAATCAGGAAAGCAATCCTTTGTTTCATTCACTGGTGTGAAATAACATTTCATAGCACTTGAGTGTTTATTTGAAGGTGTTTCTCATTGGCCTGATAATGCCACAAATACATAGAGAACAATGAAAGCAGTAGTAATTAATGCAAAATTTCAAGGACTAAAAGACACATCACAGAAGGCTGCTAAGTGAAGGCTTAATAAAGAAAATGTTAGTATGTTCTTGCTCTTCATTTATTTCTAGACCTGTCTAGTTGAACACAATATCATCATATACAATTTTACATTTTAAAGATTTACAATAACAATGCCCATTTTAAACTGATTTATTTGTGTGTTTTGTTTTCATTGCTGCATGTTTCTTTAGTTTGAGAAAACCCATTCAAAGTTTTCTTTAATGCCATAAATGTTACAGGCTATGTTCAAAATACGGAACACTTTTAAAAGTGCAGTTAAAATCAGGGCTTTAGTTTATTAAAAATTCATAAAGATTAAAAACCAGAAGGCTAGATTCTCAACAGAATATAATTTATAGTTGCTTTTATTTGAATTTGAGCTATATCAATTTATCAAATTGAGATTCTGGCCTTTCCAATATAACATTAAGATAAGCCTTGCTGTTAAGAATTATTTGTTCAAAGACAGCAGCTCCCTTCAGAGGATAGTAATAATACTGAAGTTTACCTAGTCACTTTTAATAACATGTTCACAGAACAGAATGAAAAGCCATTCCAGAAAAAGCAGAAAATCTAATGATGCTAAATTGAGGTATATTTATATAATACAGTTCTTTCTGTAGGTCTGTACTTGATGTAGTGTGAAATGCAATCAAAGTAAACTTACATTACTACCACTTTGCTCTACTAGAGTTCAATTCTGCACTGTCTCCAAGCAGGTAAAAGCAGCCATATTAATTATATTTTTAACTGCTGGCTTTAAATAAAATTTAGAAAAAACCAAACAAAAAAAAACAACTTGAAAAAGTTGCTGCCTAATGTGGCCGGGCACTTTTTAGTAAGTTTCAAGACATTCCAAATTTTAAACATTTTTTAGTTGTTTACTTCTGAACTGCTGATTATGAAAACTATGATTCCTATTCTTAAAAATATCAGAATTCTTAAATGAGAATAAACTTTCTGGTGAATGGTGAATCAGTCCTTTTCTTAAATTAGTATTGCCATGCTCTGTTCAGGTTGGCAAATACTAAGAGGGAATTTTTTTGTGAGGATAAAAACCAGCATTTGGTTATGGTTAGTTTATTTTGAAGAACAAAATTTAGAAGAAATATTCTCTCTAACAGTAGCTTTATGGGCATAGCTTTCATTTACTTACTAATTCAGAGTGATATTTTTGTAAGCAATTTCTGTAAGTGATTTGATATTCTCTATTCTCTCCACTGTGTATATACCTCACTCCCACTCAAATAAAACATTTTCAAGTAGGAAAATAGATAGAAGCATTGGGGATTTTATCACTTTTCAAATTTTACCTTTATATCTTATGTAGGTGGTCTGGAACAAGGGTAAACAAAGGGTAAACAAACTTGTTAACAAAACATAAAGAGGCAAGAGTAAACTGCCTCGTACATTTTGTTACAAAGGGGTATTTTATCACAAAAGATGTGTGAGCACTGTTATATTCCTTGAAGTTTTGGTCACAGAAACTTCTGAACTTTCAACAGTGGTTGAGAATTGAGTACAAATGGGATGCATTCAGATGCAGCAGCAGCAACTGCTTATTAACGGATTTTTTTTCAATATCGAAGCTTCATTTTTCCCCTAAGCCACGGTGTCTATTTGTTAGTTTTACTTTGCTGTAAAGGATTTTAGTAGGAGAATATGCAAAATAATGGTTTGAACCTCTTGTGAAGAAAAGAGTGAAGAGTACATATAATATGTCTGAAAGCTAATGAGCTCTATAAAAATAAGTTTTGTCTGCTTCACCAGTGCGGCTAACAGTAACACATCTTCAACCTTGTGTAAGAGAATACATTGGAATTTTGCATCTTAGGAAAAGAACTATTATCCTGTCCAATAAATAATTATGGGAATGTACAGAGCAAGGAATAATTATGTACAGCATTGGTAAAACAACCACCATATTGGCTTAATGAAATGTAACAGCAGATATTACCTTTCTCTAATGTTATGTCTTAAAATTAGTAATAACTTGTTCTGCTTAGATCTTTACTTACACAATTGCACAGTTCCCTTTCTTTGGATTATTTCTTTAGGCCACAGACCACTTCCATTCTTCATCTGGTGAAAAGATGTCATTCCAGACTGTAAAACTTTACATCATCTGGATCCTTGCTGCCATTAAGGTATTTCAGCCTGCCAGAAATACAGCCTCATCAGAGTCTTTGCCACTGTCTTCACTAGGCAAGCAGCCACCCCCACTTGGGGACCTACAGCTTAAGTCCTCCACACCAGACTCCTGATCACTGTTGGCTGAGAGGTCAGGATCAGAGCTTTTCAGGTTGTCCTGTGTCAAAATCAGGGCAGAATCTTCATCCCCTTGAGAAGGGCTCCGGGATGGGAATGATTTCAGATCATTGCTGTACTCCTGGGGAGTGTTAGCTAAGCTGTTGTTGGAAGTATACAGTCCAAACTGTTTGCTTCGGTCTTGTTGCTTACTCTTGACTTTATTATTACCTGATTGTGATTTCTGAAGATTTGCCAATCTCTGAAATAAAGGAAACAGGGACATATTTAGGGCCCAGAAATCTTCTTACACTCCTTGCTCTTTTTCTTTAAAAAAAACCTTTCAGAGCCCAACTCACCCTTTAAAACTATTTGCATTTATGGAGTATGAGAAATACACAATTTGTCACAACCCAATGCTGAATTAGAGCATTCTTCTGAGCTACTATTCCCTCTGAGTTACAGAAGGATTAAACTTACTTTCAGTAATACTTGTGCACCAACACAGGTAAAATTTGATCCTTAAAGCAAAAGAGTCCACTTTTGTGTCTTAAATGCAAAATATTCACAATAATTTATCTGAGAACAAAGATGATGGCTGAGCAGCCTCCTTCCAGAAAAGGATGTCATATGTAGGGGACTCTGCAGCATGTGGAGCTGGGTTTCATTTATCATCAGTTACCAAGTCTGGGGTATCAGGCTCAGCTGATTATTACCTCTTGTAAGGCTTCCAGCTCTTCTTCCAGCTGTTGAGTTTCTTCCTTCACTGCCATCAGATAATCAGTAACTGACTGTCGAGGATGCAGCCCCTTTTCAAAGCGGTTGTACATACCACTCCAGAACCTGGAATTGATGGAAAGGTCATGAATTTTCCCATTTGGTGAAGCAGCCTCATGAGACTTAAATGAACACACCTTTTTTTCCCCCCACCAAGACAACATATTGTCCTAAATGATCTATCCATGCTTATTCATCATTCGAGTGCATACACATAAGTTCATAGACTATTTAGCAAGGTTCAGGGTTTATTTGCATTTTCTCCATCCTGAAGGTGCAACTCACAGGCATCTGGACATAGGCATCTCAAACTAATTCTGATACACAATAGAAAGAAAGGTGAATGTAGTTTAGATCACAACTGAGAAAAGTTCACTGAATGCAAAATTTCACAGGCTTTTTTTTGGTATTATTTTCTTGTTCTACACTATGGACTTTAGAGCAATGGTACCTATAAAATAGACAATGGTAAAGACAGTTTTTCCATATTTGTAGTTCTCAATTGTTGTTCAACTTCCCATGAACTCAACTTTGAAATTCTGTAGTAGTCTGGTGCTCCTCCTGCCTTGCTGACAGTAAGGCCACAGGCAGGCCCTGAGTGTGTAACCAGTTCACCAGACAGGTTAAGTAGCCGAGCCCTGCTGTCAGCTGCAGCTGTCTGGACAAGTAGCTGACAGATATTTTTGGAGCACGTGCATGCTGCTTAGTGGCTTATTATTCCTATCCCAATGCTATTTAAATCACATTCTGCCTTAAGTTTATCGTCTGATAGCTCATGCTTGGAAATCTTTACACACCCAAGTAATTCAATTAAAATCAACAGGATTACTTATCCATTGGAGGATCTGCTGTATCAGTACTTCATTTATAAATCCCACTATCCCAAAGAATACACTTAATGACTATTTTTAAATCGTTTTAAAGTGGATGTGTCCTTGTATAGTAGACATGAAAGAATTAAGTTTCATTTAGGATTTTTATTGATTTTTTAACAGGTGCTATTACTTGCAACTGGAAAACAAACTGATCAGTTTTACTTAAATGACAGTTTTAATGAATTTCTATTGAAGTTCTCCCAAAGATTTTTAAGACTAATGGCACAATTAATTACCTCAGAATGTCAATAGTAATATTTCTAATGTGATGGCATTTTGTTATATTTTGAAAAATATCAGTAAAAACTTAACTTCATTTTACCTGATATAACAACATAGGAAAAGTCTGGGGCTTTTTTTACAAAATACTTATTTTAGCAATGAAATAATATGATTTCTTGAAAAAATCCTTTTTACTTTTGACAACAATTGGTCCAAACTAGCATCACAAAATCTTGGAGTGGAAGAAGTTAAAGCAACTGTAAATTTAGAAACAACAGACAGGAACAGGACTGAAAGAGGCATTTCTCAGTGGAAGAAGTGAGTAACCATGAAATTAGGACACACAGCTATCAATATAGCTTTAATCTTAAGCTTCTTTTCTGACTAATACTCTTGTGGAATGGTGCAGAGGTGTTGGCCGACTATGAGCACACTAGGAACAAACATACTGCATCTCTCTATAAACGGCCTTATAGAACAAGAAATACTTATATACAATACAAAAGCATTCTGTTTTGTACTAACCCATGCTACAGTTCCCAGCAGCAAGTGATTCTACCTACTTGTACAAGAAGTTGCATGGAGATATCTGTGGGTGCAGGGTCCCTTGGGTTTGGCTGTGGTCTGACCTGTATAAGGGATTCAGGTAATCGGCACGATTTTTCCACAAGTGAGCCCACAATGAATATGTTCGTTCTTTGATTCTGAAAAGCAATGCATTAAATAAAAATACATTTAAGCCTTTATTACAATTCAGAGATAGCTAAAACTTAGATGCAGCATTCTTGTCCTCCATACTTCCAGTTTACAATCAGCTTCCTTAACAGAATTAGACTTTAGTTACAAGCATAGAGAAAGAGAGACTCATATTCTCTTGTTGGTCACTAAAAGCAAAATCTGATCCATTTCCCATAAAGAAAAACAACTAGAGAGAGTAGGTGGAGAGACTGGTTCCTTTATGAGATGGAGAGGATCATTTCCATAAAGTTAGCTTTCGGATTGATCTCTGCACCACCGGGATCCCCACATTCAAAAACTCTCCTGTCCCACTGAGCTGCAATTTCTTACACAGTTAGGTCTTGGAATGTGGTGATCTGTGAAGGTTTTGATTTTAAAGGGACTGTGGCTGCTCTGCATTTGAGCAGTGAAAGGGACCAAATGGCAGCAGCCAGCAGTAATCAGCACCTTCCTCTCATTGCTACTGCTGACATGATCAGGCTGCTTGAGAAAAGCAATGGATATCATCATGTATCGAGGGCCCAGGGCCCTGGGAAGCAGATAAAACATGAGCACTGCTAGAAGTGAAGATGCTGTCTTTGTTTGGGCCTCAGGGCAGGTAGATTAATTTATAATTGCTTTGGGGTTGGACAGCAGAAGGACAGTCTGCTGACTGGGTCCTAGGGAGGGCTACCAGATAAAAAGGCCGTTCATAAGGAGGTACCTAAGAGAGCAGGACTAAAATTTCCTGACATGAGATCCAAAGACAGGTTAAAACACAGAGGAGCAGTAACTCTTAAACTGAGAACTAAACTAGAGTTACTATCATTTTATACTGGAGTTATAGAGCCAGCTTGGCTTGTATTTTGTCAGGGCTGCAGTAAAGGCAGGCCCACAAGGCTGACGGCATAATGCTCTTGTCAGTTTTCACTAATCCCTGTCACACACCATGGATTATACTCCCAGTAGAGCTACATTGCAGAGGATCAACTTTTTTTTGTATTAATCTGTGTTGCCAGAAGACAACAGGTACCCTGTGCCTTATGAAACACATACATGCAAACTGGAGAATGTCTGACTGCTCAATACACCACTACTACTAAATATGCTACTAAAGAAAACATTTTTCATACTTCAGCTCTCTTCTCTCCTTCTGGCTGTTACACAGGAAATTCCCAAACTGACAAGAATAGACGTGATGCTGTATGTGGATGAGGAATCTTTCATTGAATTCAAAGGCACAAGGAAACTGTTCCATTAACTGCCAAACACATTCAATGAACTGGTCAATAACAGGCGATATCTCCTTTGGATCTCCATCTAAATTGCCATACCTGAAACAAGACAAGATACATCCAATTATATCCTGTAAGAAAACTGAATTAACTCTAAGGAAAACAAACCCCTCACTTTTAGTGTGCAAGTTACGTCATAAGCATTCACTTCTAAAACCTCAACTGCTACTATATTCTTACTTACAAAAATGATGCAAGAATAATGAGGTAGAAGGGAGGCAGAATTACAAATGAAAAAGCCTCTTTTATTGGTTGTCTTGTTACATTACAGCTACAAAAAGCTGGCTGCTGCATAGCCATGTTTTAATACTATTGGTATAAATTGTACCCCAGTAACATATGTTATCAGAATGGCTGCAATGACTTAATGACAAAAGTGTGTCTTAAGACATTCTCTTAATAGTAGATTATTCCCCAAACCAGAAAACTGAGCAGGAGAGCTACATTATAACCTCAGCAGAAAATAGGTTAAAGCTGCCCTCTCTTGGTGAAATTTCTAGGAAGGGGGATATGTTTACATGCTACTATGATTGTCAAGTGAATATGAAAGTTTCTGTGTATAAAAATGCCTCTTGGAACCACTTGCAATGAAGAAAAGGAGCCTGAAAATAAAAAACACGTAGAAGTAAAACGTATTTTGTAAGTCTACAAAATAGGAAGAGGCATTTTCAATCAATTATTCTGCTTGGGGGTGGGGGGAGTTGGGGGATGTATGTGCATTCATATGTACACATGCTGACAGAGTAGAATTTCATAATATCTAAAATTGAAACTTCTGTTACCATCAAAGAAAATACAGCAATATTGCACAGCAAACCAAAGCTATCAGTAGTTATTGCATTTCATAATACCTTTTACCACTGATAATCATAAAAAACTGACACTATCATATTAAATGTAGTAATTCCTAACGGAATTTCAAAGGTTCTGTGAAGATGCACAGATTTTCTGAGTTTTGTTGGTTTTTTTAAACTATAACTAATTTATATTCAAATAAAACAATATAAAGTAATTAACCCCCAATATAAAAATTGCATTTTTAATTTTTACAGAAAATAAAAATAAAGTAATGAAAGAAAGAAAATGTGAAAATGTATCCATGTTTAAATACATTGAGTCTTCAAACATTTTCATTACATTATAGCATTTATTGGATAGCATTGTATCAATGTTCAAAATAACTTGTCTAACTAATAAATGACTTTCCATTTTGCCTGACATTTCTGAGCAGATCTTGCTGGTTTTTTTAGAACAGAGTGTAACAGGAAGAGTATATTTTATGTAATAGATAACTCACAGACATGGCTAAGATTAAGTATCACTTTGGAAGATGCAGAAGTCTCTTTGATGAACAGGGACTTATGTAGGGGGCCTTGGCATTACTAGAAGATCTGTTGGAGTCCAAAGGGATTTTGCAAGCCAAATACACACTACTCACATGGACCTCTCAATGCTCACAGCAACTGCAAGATCAGCAGGCAGGATTCCCCTTAGTAGTCTTGGACTGCATCTATAGAAATATTTCAATCTAACTTTTCCAGGCAGCTAAATTGTATAGTTGGAGAAAAGGGTATGGCAGTTTCCTGGGGCATTGTGTTGCTATGTTTTGTAAGGCAGCAAAGAAGTAGAACTGGAATGACAACAGATACAGATTACATAAACATATGCATATATAGAGAGACGAAAACCTTTGCACTGCCTTACCTGTGGTTAAATTTGTGACCAAAGGAAACCCAGTCTTTTTCAATTAACACCTAAAATGAGAATATTGCATTCAATGTTGTGGAATGGAGCTGACATGTTGAAGCAGGCAGAAGGGCAGTGTAAACAAGCAGTGTTGAAATCCCTGTTAATTCTTAGAATAAGCACAAAGGTGTCAAGCAAGAACGATGTGAGCAAGGAATATTACAATCCTAAATAATTTTCAGAATTAACAGAAAAATAATGAGTGATGAGCACTGCTTGCCATCTCAGGGAAGCAGCACTTCACAGATGCAGAGAGGGTGCCAGTATTTCAGCACAACTTCAAATATCTTGTTTCATTGCTTTCTAAAATAGAACTTATAAATGTCTCAAACATCTTTTGAACATGTGACCAGTAACTTGATAACCACTTCTAGATGCTTTACTACTGCTGATTGACCTAGTTTTTTCCAGGTCATTTCCATCTAGATTTTCCAATATAGTTGCTCATTGCAATCGAACGTCTAGAAAAGACACACTTCTGACACTCAAAATTAAAATGTTCACTGCAAATGAATACAAATTCTTGCTTGCACAAAAGCTCTTTGGGCTGTGAGGAAGTTTCTTGATCAAGGTTAGGGGGAAAAAAGAAAATCAAACATAGGTGGCCAACTGACCCCCACCTTGAATAATGTTTCATAGAAAAATTGGGAGACTTTTACATGAACATATAGAAACCTTCCTTCCTACTTAAAAAACAAAACAAAACAAAACCAGGGTATATTTAACGACAGTTTATTTCCTAATAAAAGCAAAGGTTTTCATCTTAGGTGATGCCATAGGTCATTTGCTCTGTGAAAAAACCCGCTTACCATGAATCCCTTCATAGTTCTGTAATATGGATCCAATAGAAGGCTTGCTACAGAGCAAACCTGTGCTGTCCTATCCCAGCCATCAGAGCAGTGAACAAGCACACTCACACCTTCCTCAGCCACAGCCTAAGGATACAGAAAAAGTCAGAAAGTTCACAAGCAGGGAGGAAGACAATGGTAAGAGAGAAACAGTGAAACAAGAGCCATAGAGAGAGTTCCCATAATTTGGGAACTGGGAAAGCTCATTCATTTGTTACTCTACCACAGAGAGTAAATAAAGTTGAGTGTTATTCGTCTCATTTGAAAATCGGCATTATTCCTCTAATTTGAAAAGTTTTAATTCACCCCAGGCCATGCAATATGGTCGTTGAGAATTACCTGTTTATGGCCCACTACAGGAAGATGTGGGATTCCTTCCAGTTAAAATAAATCTGTCAGAGCAGACAACCACCTACAGCAGATTCAGATGCTCCAACACATCTCATGCCACTTACATGCCTCTAAAAGAATAGCCATACTTGCAATATAGTTCTTAATTTTTCATCTTGATGGTAATGTCATTAAGGGCAATGTCTGCTCCCAATGCCATCACTATCCTGGACATTACTGCAGCACACTGCATTGCACTGATGACATGCTGTAAAGGCTTGTGGGGAAGCCTGTGGTAGTGGGAAACTTCCACATCTAATAAGTAAATTTTTATCAGTATCTTTAATGTAATAACGGGGGAGAGAGGAATCCATTTTATACATAAACACATAAAGAAGAAATTGTACTGAGTTATCCAGAGTGTGGTGTTGTATTATTTATAGAACTTGAGGGCTGGCAGTTGTTTTTTTTTATCCTAAGGGTTTTGGCCTTTGTCATTTCTAAAGAGAATTAAATTTAGGAAGTAGAAAATAAAGTAGGTTAGGAAATATACTGTTAGAAAAAAAACAAACCAAAAACATTTAAGTTAAATTTGGGCTTAATAAGGAATGAAGAATAATAATAAATTATCTATGTTTATCTCAAGAGACAAGTAAATTCTACCAGAATAGAACCCTGTGGGCAGAGGACCAAGAACTGAGAACTGAGAATTGTACAAGTACAAATGGGTCAAAATGCATGTCTGAGAAGGCACTAGGATAGCAAGCATATCACAAAGGATAATAAGACTAGCCACTGGGGAAAAAGTGGCAACACAAATGTAAATAACCATATTTCTATGAGCTAATGAAAAGTAGTAGGGCTGGGAGTAATAATACGTGTATTCATAACAGCACAGTTGCTGTTCAGGTAAGAAAATACATTTGCCTACTGAGAAAAAGGAAGCAAAGCAAGAGAAACAAGCAGTTAGTGAAGGAGTTAGTGGGAGGGAAATCCATGAAATTTTATCTGTACAGTTGTGTGCAGTAGGTCACATGAATAAAATATTGTAATCTCAGAAATAAGAATTGAAGCAGAGCACAAGGCAGGGGGTAACAAAATTAAAGCTACTGCTGGCAGATGACAAATGTCTACATTACTTTGGGAGGGAGTAGGGGAAATAATTTCTTATTAAAACCAAAACTGGTTTTGGAAAGTTCTGAAGTATATAAAAGTAGAAGCTGCCAGACAGGTTGGCCATGGCTCAAGAGGTGAATTTGGTTGGTTGCCTGATAACTCAGGGGGGATAACACAGTAGCTGTATATTAAGTATAATATAATGTCATATATATTATATATAGTTATATGTATATATTACCACTACCACTTCCACAAAGAAAATGTCCAGAAACCAGTGAAGGAGGCAGCACAAACAGGGAAAGAAACAGTAACAATCACTGTTGGGGAGTAAAGTAAGGACATTCAAATCTCTGACATAACAAGACACAGGCTAGTGGAGGTTACAGTACAAAAGAACACAAGATTATTTTTACTATTTTAGAAAAACATCGACACAACAGCACCTAAGAATCATCTCTCCTCATACACAAAGCATTGCAAGATGGGCTTTTTTCAGGTATAACATCACTGAAGACATAACAGAAGTTACCCACAAGCAGAGAATTTGGTCTTCATTTTCTATATCTAGTTACTCCAAGTTTTGTTCTCATTTTACACACTTTACCTTTGCAATAAAAATGCCAGCATCCATAATGGCTTTGATGTGCTTCAGCCAGCCAGAATTTTCTAGGCCCCACAGAAAGTCACTCATTGAAGGCGATTTCAGATCACAAACTGCAAAATAAGATAGATTTTAAAGGTATAGTAATTAGAGTTCCTTAGGCTTCCTTGATTGTTCAGCCTTGGAGTTCTCTCTTCTTCAGATATTTGCTATGTAAAACATGCATCTTTTGAAAAAGGACATAACTGTCAAACTTAAGCTCTGAGACACACATATATTTAAGAAATGGGACTGGGTCAAATTTCACCAATGTGTTGCTTTAATTTAAAAAGAGAAGCTGTCCTAAAGCCCATTGCAAACAAATCAAAATCCATCCTTCTGTAAAGCATGAATTTTCCAAGATTGTGTTGACAGTGAAGTTTTCAAACCCCTAGGAGGAGTTAATTAAATTAATGATGAGGGCTTGGAAACAGAAGGCATTTGATTTCTGCTGTTGGACACCTAAATGGTGCCACTGCCTACTGCTCCCAGCATCACCACAGATGACAGTGCTTGAGTTCAAATGGTTCCCTCTGCAGTTTTCCATCCCTGCATTAAACCTTATTAAAGCTTCATTTGGAGTCAAAAAGTATTCTGATGGTGAGGACAAGACATAATCCATCAAGGAAAATATTATCCTGAAAATCTTCCAAATCCTATGCCACATTTGAAGAAAAAAAAATCACTCAGTTTTTACTCCTAGTTTCTATTCTGCTGTATCCAAGTATCTATTTTTTTAATAATAAAGAGTTTCTGGCATCAAAAGAAAGAAAGCAATCAGAATCTACATAAGGTGCCTCAATCTAGCAGAACAAAAACTCAATGAAATTTGGTGCAATCTATTTTCAACAGTCTGATGCTAAATTCACCCCATAAATAGGCTACATATTTATTTTGATCCATATAGAATTATACTGTCTTTTAAGGAAAAAATATATTGGCCAGTGAAATTAATTTTCAGAGTACAGTGAAAAACATCATGGCTTTTACTGAGTTAATGTATGATCTGTCAATTACTAATGTCTTAGTAATTAGTAAGTCTCTTGTGGTCTGGAAATCTTAAAAGACTCAGTTATTTATGGCCATTATGGCCCCTGGCATAGCTTTATTTTCCTTCAGTGTAATTTAAATTTAATTTTACGAGCCAAAGAGAGAGTTTATGCCATATCTGAACTATCTGACTGTCCTAACTCCATTTAGTTCAGAAGCAAAATGGCCTAATGTGTCCATACAAAGTCATGCAGTGTTTATGTGTAAGGCCTCTTCCAGATGGTTATTTTAAAAGTAATTTTTGGAGGATATTTATAAAGATGCAGAGATAGCAGCACTGAAAGCAAACAGCTTTTCACATGATTAATGTTCCTGTGCAGATGGAAGCATGACCAATTAGTGGCTGAATTCTGGCTGAAGCTGCTGTTTCTGTTTACAAAAGCCCAAGGTAAGGCTGAAACAGTGCTTTGCTCATTCCCACTCCCAAATTGGAGTCAATATTTACCGACCACTTCACTGAGCAAAGTTCACACTGTCCTAAATGCATACACTGTATATTTCACATGACTTTGGCAACTGATCTGGACCTTAATAATGAGTTCAATTATGAATTCAATTATGAAGCTTATCCTAAAGGGATAAGCTCCATCTGAGCAGAAAAAGTACCAAAATCTTTGAGAAATATGGCCTGCTTCATGCAGAGTGTATGCACAGGAAAATCAAGAGCCAACGGGCAGAGCTCTGAGAATTCCAGCAATGCACCCATGTCCAGGATGGGAGGAAGAAACAGGGCACATGTTGGAAACTGCCTCTTCACCAGCAAAGGCACCAGAGGGGTGTGCTGGGCTAGTCCCCCCATTTCTGGCAGGACAGCCATAAGCAGAGGAAGGAACAGTTGCTGTGGGCCAAAGCCACAGGTTTTCTTACTGGCTGATCTGTCACAGAAGTCCAAGGATCAGAGGGCTGCTCCTACATCAGCAAGTGCTGCTCCTGGAATGAGGGGAGGAGAAGCTCATATTTGCTGTTTAAATACAGACAGGGAGCATGTGGGGCCATCACCTCAGTGCACAACACACGGGAGTCAGGTCTCAGCTGGCCCCTGGATGTGCAGCACAGCCCACCCCATCCCAAATGCCAAACAGCAGCCTCAGGCAGACCTTGGATCTTTATCAAGAAAAGTCCCTGTGTAATGTCCTCCTAACATTAAGAGTTATTTCAAGAAGGTTTATGCACAGGATCAAAATTATCTCAAGGTTTTTCATCTAGGCCCATCTATAAATGGAGTAAAATTAAAATCCATACTATATGAAAGACAGTAGAGGAATTTTTTTTTCTCTAAAAGGAAATTCCATCATGTTGAAATGCATTTTATTTCCACAGTACAGGTAAAACATTTTTACGTATTCTGAAAAAAATCTTATTCTAAAAATTTTATCATTTTATAATGCTGGTATAATTAGCCAAAAATTAACATTATACCAGGGTAAATATATGTTAAAGTAAGATAAATTGGCTTGAATGAAAGTCAGTAAAATCACAAAGCTGAAACCAATTTTTTACCTACTCAAATAAGAAATTTATATTTTTGTAAGTATAAATTAATTTCCTCAGCTTTTTCTCCCAAAAAATCATTGAAATGAATACATTCTTAGCATAATGCATTTTCTAAAGGAAAACTGAATAATAATTTTTTTTCAAATTTTCTCAGCATTGGAAGTTATTTAAAATTGTATCTTGAAAATAATCTGCAGTCTGGCATGTAAAGATCCTTTGCTCTTCACTTTTGCTTAGCACGAGTAAATTGAATGAACCTGGCCTTGCATTTCAGCAATACATCTGGCCAATATCCATTTTCATGCTATACACTTCCAAGCAACAATACAGTTCACATTAAACTAAAATCAGTTTTAATCAGCCTCATTTGTCTTTTCAAAGATTTTTATGCACCTCATAAAATCTTATAACAGATCATGAGCAGCAGACTCATTCTATAAAGTTTATAGAGTAGTGTGATGTTTTACTTATTCACATAGATTCAGTGATATTGCTGTTTTTTATGTGCTCTTTTAATTATTTCTATTTTTATATTGATATCGATAATACATTAGTAATTAATAATTATTGGTATATTATCGAGGTATTAATTGATAAAAATGTAAAGCCATATTAAATGTGTCTTATCATCATCCCTGGCAGCATTTTTGGTTCTAGGTCTCTTTGTATGCTCAAGTCAGGTAAAAGGTCACCAGAAAAACAGATTAAGGGACACATACAAATGGAAAAAGATAAAAACTACATAGCAGCTTACATAAGGAAAGCCCTAGTACACTGAAAGTCATAGGATTTATTTTTTAAAAGTCCTTAACTTCTCTGATTTCTAATCTTATCAGGCAAGTTGCTACATGAGAGATTTCAACACAGCAAATATAAAACCCAGTAAAAAAGCAGATGTTTTAACATATGGCTTATTTGAAAATAAGCCATATAAGATGCTAAGAATTTGTGCCCTGGATCCAAGCAGCCTGAAGTGTTAAATACATCAGAAATTACCTTGTTACATGCAAGTTTGGACCATGGGCCAGTCTCATGAACTTTTGGCTCAAAAATTATACACAGCACTGCCCATGCAGCCAGACTGGTTGTTTGCTATTTTAACTTTGATAGTCTTGAGTTGAACAAACAAAGGGACCTGTTTACTCACCCAGCCTCTCTCCTAAGCTGAACATAAAATTTTTTTTCCCACCTGAGACCCCTAGACCAAGAAAATTTTCATGAAGAGAGGGGATGTTTCACCTGCATCACGCTTTAATGCTGGTTTCCATAAAATGCTCTCATTTGAAAATAGAGCATGGCTTCCCTGTCATGGAAAATTTAAGCCCTTAGATTTCAAATTTACATTTGCATGCACTCAATGGGAGACAGAGGAGGAGTAAAAAGGCATGGCCAGAGCATCAAGTCAAGAATAAGATAGATGGAGCTGATCCAGGAGGTGATGGAAGTTGTTGTTGATGTCAAGGTAGTAAATACAGAGACATGGTGGAGTGAACACTATTTCCTATTTGCTTGTTAAAAATCAACAAGCCATTGAGGGTCAAGGACGGCTAATTTATCATTGTTTTTTTTCCCAGATGACCTCTAAACAGTTATGTTCTGCAAATGTGAAAGAACAGCTTTGCTGGTTTATATACTACTAAGTATTTATAAGTCATTTGTTATTAATTTCCATAGGATATTGAAGGTGATGAGTTGTTACACTCATTGACTGTGAATTTCATTAATAGATCTGATATTATATGTTCTATACCTGGCATTAATAAGTTTCTATTAAAATTCACAGTCTAAAATGTATGACTACCTTATACAAAAATCAAACCACAGTTTGATCTGAGCTCAGTTCTGATCACAGTTTTTCTGAACTTTAAAAAAAAAAAATCAATCTGTATTTTCCACTAGCCTCAAAGTCAGCTATAAGGGATTTTTTTTCATTTTGCCACCAAAATGTAAATTTAAAACGAAGACACAGTAGCAGTAAGGTGCACTGAATTAAAATTAATTTTATCATTAAAGTAAAAGATATCTGGATTTCAGCCAGGAAACAAGGTGTTTTCACAGTTAAGAAATCACCAATCAGTATTTTCCATGATCCTCCATTGCACAAGTCCCATTATCCAGCAGGCAGCTGCATGCAGCTGCAACAGGTAAAGATACTGCTGCTGATTTCAGAGCACTTAACCTGATTTCTTTGACAGAAGGATCAATTCTTTCCTCTAGTTTCCAATGAAGAGGAATATTACCTTCAAGCATTTTCTGCAGACTATTTCTCATAACATGGATGTTCTCAATGCCTATGAATTGAAACTTGATGTTGGAGTAGTTGTCTTCATTTTCATATCCCTTCCCCGCTGCTCTGTTTGCCATCGCGTTGAGCTGGAAAATATAGGGAAAATTGGATGAAAACCAGTAAAACCAGTAGCAGAATCTTTTCAAAACAAAACTTGTGGTCTACAGCAATAAATCAGAGGGGTTTAAGCCAGGCATAAATAAATAGGAAGCATCTGTTCCAGTGTCAACACAGGGGCTATGAATGGGGGATCTGTTTACAGCCTATTGCAGGGTGCTGGGTTGCTGAGTCTCTGATAACCCTATTTCACACCCTTTGAGCGAAACTTCATTACTGAGGTTAAACACAAAACCCCACATCTTAGGCAGGATTCCTCTGCAAGAGTATAACAGTTTTAATTTTTAAGGGCTGTTTTGATTTTATGTTGGGTCAGCATTATGATTACCAGGAGGTGGCAGTGTCTCATCTGCGATGCCACTGGTTCATAGCATGTGCACACTAGTGTTGCCCACGTTTATTTTACTGTTCAAATCATCCAAAAGCTGATGCAGCTTACTTCTTTTAGGCTTGCAATAATGAAGAGGGAGCTGGAGAGTTTTTTCTTAATTTTATAGTAATTTGGCTCTTGTTATGTAAGACTACAAAATATTTGAATTCACAACATTACCACAAATACTTTCATCTGCAATACACTGCTATCAAAGGAGTTGCTGTACTTCAGCAAAAATACTTTCAGCTGGGAGTTGAATTTTTTTCTTCAAATCTGTTACTTGCTTCCTGGCCTAGGAAAGTTACTAAATACTTCTTTAGTTCCGTTTTCTCAAGCATAAAATTAAGGGTGGGGTTAAGGTTTATTTTCCCCCATTTTGGAACCCTTGCATGGGAAGGAAATCTATCTGCCAAGCTCCTTATCCCCAGTTTTAAATTTTGAGCAAAACTAGAGCTGATAAAAATTAATTAAGTACTCTTACTTTTTCTTTTATAAGTCTTTTAAGGTCTTTTAAATTATTCTTTTACTAAGTACCTATCTACATTTTTTCCTAAATTTCCTGTAGCAAAATTTCACTGTGCAATGGAAAGAAATCATCATTTTGCGTGAAGTCCGTGCTTTTATGTGAAATTCATGCTGTAGGGCTGAGGGACCTTCAAACTTCTGAAGAAATATGAAGGCTCTGAGAGTGACAAAGCAGCTCAAGTGGCAGGATCTCCATGCCTCCAAGCACAACTAACAGCTTTTGCACAGGAGAGATTTAAGAAATAAATAATAAAGGATGTAGACGTCATAAGGTACCAACTGGATAAAAAGTGACTCATCTTCATTTCAGTGAGAGCCAATGCTCATGAAAAAATAAAAAAAAGTCTCTCTTAGGCATTGCCTAGGGGACAAGAGGCTATGCAGATTACTCTGTCTCCAGTTTATTTCCCAATAGTGCAGCAGTACTATTGATTCACTGCTTCTGTGGTCACATCTGAAACTCACAATAATAGATTTTAGTTCTTAGCTAATGGCATCATGGGATATCCAAGAATGTCTTCTTTTCTGACCTCTTCCACCCCAAACAGACATACTCCCAATATTCAATTTTAATTTGGAGCCAATACACACAATTGGAGACTGATTGTCTGATGCCATCTTCCCTCCAATCAAGATGAACAAGCCTAGTTTTTTAATGTTATATATCAAAATAGGTTTCCAAGGACCAAACCTGATGTCTTAACTTTCAAAGGAAAGAGCTAAAAAGTTACATTTGTGGACAGCCATTAGGAATTGAAACATTGCATGAATTTCATGACAACAGAAGGAACCACATTCTGGATAGGAACCCGGGCAAAACACCAACATTTTTGATTTATACAAATCTTGGGCAAAATTTCTTTTAACTTGTAGTATGCAATTCAGGAAAAAAACTCCATTCTTGTCTATCAACCAGCAGTCTGCTGATGTTTTAACTATGGACAATAAAAAAAAGCTACAGCCTGTGAACGGCATGTCAGTTAAGGACAGAGTCCTCTGTGTGACTTGCTACAAAGATATAAATTATCTGCTGAATCCTAATCTTTCTCTTTTGAAGTTGACATCAGTGTTCTTATATAAACAAGATGAGGCAGCCTCTCTCTGCAGCAGCCTATAGCTTCAGGAAGAAAGATCTGTACACATGAGTCTCAGCCACCACAAACCCCTGAAACCCTAAATGAACAACATCTATCTTCTAACTAACACATAACATAAATGTGTTACTCAGCACATAAATACCATTAACTGTTCCTGCAGCAGAGCAATTTTATCACAAATACCCTTTCTTAAAGGACAATCTGAAATAGCACTCTTTGAAAGTAAATAAATATAAGGTTGAATTTGCAAGGCTTTCTGACGCTCATTTATTTTAAATACTGTCAGTTGCCAAACTTTGCAGCTGCCACAATATTTACTAACAAGTTTTCCACATCATCTACCAAAATTCCATCTGTTGCTCCTAAAGTAGTTGTTGCAAAGCCATCTAAATTGTGCATGTCCCTGATTGATCTCAATAAATAGAGGATACAGCTTGAAAAGCTAAAAGACCCCACTTGCAAGATTTCCTGGCATTTGCTTTAATCTGGAGGATAACCAAGTAAAGTCTTGCTATAAAGGTTATAGAACT